>NC_056741.1:1190501656-1190584156 GCF_019279795.1 Protopterus annectens
GTTGGTGTTTCATTTAAACTGGATTTTGTAGTGGCACTCAAATGTAATTGCCATATTAATTCACTAAATTACAACAAAAGCTTCCAATCACTACTCCTGGGATTAATTACAACCTTGTCAATAACCCAAAATTTAAATTTGACTTTTAAAGTACTAGAACAAGTTCCAATATGTTTATACAATGCACTTTTTTAATTTTTCTTAGTTTTGTAAATGTTCATAAATTCTCTTTTTTTAGTGGATATTCAGTTTTTCCGTTATAAAAATTCTCACTGTCCTGACAAACACTTATGTAAATTACACCGTTTGTAGAACAATTGGCCAATATAATAGTCACCAGTCTATTGCCTTTATACATTATAGGGAAGGCATCATCATCTAATCCCAAACTGTAGTAGCTGCAAAAGTCACATTTCCATGTTCTAACTTTTCTTGTTATTTCCTGTTTTACTGTCATGTTCAGAAATCCACTCAGAATTATCCTTCCAAGTTGGATCTCTTAAACACAAAAGTAGGTTGCTTCCCAACACTGTCCAACAAACTCATATCTTAACCCAAAATGTTCCAGTTCCTATAAATAGTTTTAATTAGAGAGTATTTTAACACCATCACACATTATATCTGTTCCTTGATAAATACATAGTTGGTAGGTCAGATCTAGTTGTATCATTAGGTGTCAAATGCCCAATATGGGGCTAAATCTGAAAGATCTACCTAAGGTAACAGCAAGTCTATTTGTATTTATTAAGTGTTCAGGGTTTTCCCATTATTTAAACATCTTACAAAGGGTATCCAGTTCCTTTTCAAAAAGTGTATTGTCAAATACTATACTAGATATTCTCATCATTTGTTGCCTAACCACATTGCGATTCAATTTACTAGAATGACAACTATGGTAGTATAAATAAAACTCAGAAAATGTGGGTTTCCTGTGAATGTTGGACTTAAAACCATCATTAGAATTAAAAATAGTGACATCCAAATAGTTCATCTACTGTGAGGAAAAGTTGAAAGGAAACTTCAAAAATTCTGTTGTTGTTAATAAATTTATCAGGTTTTCCTTTGTATCAACCCAAAAAATGCAGATGTCATCCAAAAATCTAAAATAATTAGTCCAGCATTCAGAAAAATGACAATCAAAAACAAATTCAGTTTCCCAATTCCACATTACCATGTTGGTGAAAATGGCGATACAGGTTGCCCCAATTGCCACATCTTCCATTTATTTAAAATATTCCCCTTCAAAATACATGAAATCATTGTTTATTACTATTTCCATCAAGTCTACCATTAGGTTAATCTTACTCTGGTCCACAAAATCAGAAAACAAAAGGGTTTCCCTAAACTGTTAAAGTCCACCATCACGTGGAATACTACCAAATAGAGCAATAACATCAGTAACTATAAAGTTAAGATGTTGGTGCCAGCTATCATGCGTAATATTTCTAGGAAGTTCCGCAAGGCTTTCAATATATGGGGGCAAAATTCTAAAAAAGGTTTCAACTTTTTATCTAAAAATACAGCAATGGAATGAGTTTTAGACCTACGAGCTGAAACAATGGGTTTAAGTGAGAGATCATGTATGTCTTTATGGATCTTAGGAATATCAAAGATAGAAGGAACTCTAGATTTAGCCATTTGCATGAAATTGTATTCTTCAAAAGTCAAAGTGCCTTACCTTAAGGCATCATATAAATAAGCATCTGTCTTTTTATACACTATTTGCATCTCATTCAGGGAAACAACACAGTATTTCCTGTTGTCATGCAGTTAATACATTTTACCTGAATAAATCCATAATCACTGTACCCCCACCTTTATCTGGTTTCTTGGTTCCAACACATCTCACCTGGGAGAGATCTCTCAACAAACTCATCTCACATTTCTTTAACTTAAAAAACTTACTGAATGGATGGTTAAAATTTTCACATATTTCATTTTCACAAGATCTTTCAAAAAAAATACTCTAGGCTGGGTGTAAAGGTCAATTGTAGGTCCTGGGACTAAATTGATCTCTATCAACAGCAGAATCAAGTAAATGACTATCAAGAAACAAATTCAATTTCCTCACAAAAAACTTTAAATCTAAAAGAACATCCACAATTTCAACTCTGCGATGGGGAACAAAAGTAAACCACTTTTTAAATAAATCAAAATACAATTCAGAAATAGCCATCCCACTGTAATTAAAGATGTTATAATCATGTAATGTATATATTATACCATCACAGCTTACTATTGAATTGGAAATAACCTTTGTTATTTCTAAAATCCCCTCCTTTTCTCCTGTCCTCTGGACCCTTTCTGGATTCTGAATTTATACCTGTTGTGCTAGGGAGACCTCCCCCCATGGAAATTTCAAATTTCCTGGGGAGCTAGTTTCTTTGATCTCCTCAGGGTGGGAATCCATCCATGGGTAAAAGTCTCCAAATTTTCTGTAATTTCATCATGGGAACTGTCACCATTAAGGTTACCAGAATCAGCACTGAATTTGTTTTCGATCACTGTGCCTACTGGTTTAGTAAATAGTGAGTGGTTAGGTTTAAATGGACATAGATAAGCCATACCCTTCTCATATTTCCTGGTGTCCCTATCTAGTTTGTTTTCTCTGCATAAGTGTTAACATATTTGTCATCCTTAAAAGTATTTTTGTATTTAACATCAAAATTGAATAATAAATCTTTAAGATTTTCACCAACCACTTTAAGTTCCTGAATTAGAGAATCATTCCTAACCTGATTGTCCTTCATTAAAAGTTCAACAAGCTCAAGACCACAGCGGTCAAATAAGTTAATCAAATCAAAGTATAAACTAGAATTTGAATCCAAACCGTTTGGAAATTTCTACAAATGTCCCTTAGGGACCCTCTTCCTGACAATGCATTCTGTAAAGAAATGTATCATCTAACTGTAAGCCTCTAAGCTTGTCTGATGCCTTTTCAAAATGAAGTAACTGATTGTGCAAAGTCATTATGTTCTGATAATGATTGTACTGACTGTTTTAAGTCCAAGGGTTTAGAAATACATCTTTCAAAAGAAAAATCATCAGCGTTTCGATAATCTACATTAGAAATAACATCGTTGTTGCAAACAGAGGAACCAGCATCCAGTGGCACTTCTATGTTTGTGTCCCCTGTTGTGTGAAAAGTAGAAAGACCAAATGTTGTTTGTGAATCTAGATAGTTCAGAGAAATAACCTCAACCCATATTGCACTGAATAGAAGAGCTAGCATGATTGTTTCTACCACAAGTCGTATTGCCCAAAATAGCAGCACCAACAGAATCACCTCTGTGTGTATAAGAATCAGATACTTGGAATTCAGGCATCTTTTTTCCGTGATCTGAATAATCACAAATGAGTTGCAGAGTTAGTGACCTGGTGAGCAGCCCAATTAACAAAGTTAAGTCTCTGGTAACACAAATTCCACTGGAGTCACCACACGAAGACACTCACTGGAGATAAAACCTTCTTTATTTACGAACAAAGACACAAGCGCTTTCACGTAGCTATACTACGCTTCTTCAGGTGTGTTAAGTCTCTCTTCATTTTTGTCAAATCCACCTTATTGAAGGAATCCAGCTTAGGGTTGTTGTCCAGGAGCCCATATGAATTCATGACCAAATGCCAAACTGCCACAAAACAAGCCAGTAAACAAAAACAAGGCATAAACCTCCTAGAAAACTAACACTAACAACAAAAACAGAAAAAAAGGAGGTGGTGAATTGTCATCAGGAAGGCTCCCAAGACTTTAAAAATGGTGTTGAAATCTGCCTTTAATGAAACAAATATTGAAATCCAGCACTCATGCTAAGGGTTATTATCCTTGGAAGGATGTCATCAGAGCACGAGTTCCATTTAACAAAGACAAAGCTTAAATACTAATTCCAATCAAGCAAAATGCGACATTAATAGCTAGAATCCTAAAGCAATTAAATAAATTAAAATTACAAAAAAGAATGTAATTTATATAAAGCTGAAACTTCTGAGTGCTATTGTAACTAAAAACTTCCAACATATTTTAAATATTAAGAATGTTTAAAAATGCAAGTTTATAGTAAATATGAAACAATTACAAATTAAAAGATTTCAGTTTCAAAGTACTGTTTAAAGATATATTTTCATGTAAACCCGGCTCTGTAGTGGCATTCACATGTAATTGCCATATTAATTCACTGTATTCCAAAAAAAACTTCCAATCACCACCCCTGGAATTAACTACAACCTTATCAATAACCCCAAATTTAAATAACTTAAATTTGACTTTTGAAGTACCAGAACAAGTTCTAATACGTTTATGAAATGCAATTCACCACCTCCATGTTCTTTGTGAAGGATTTTATTGTAACAGTGCAACATTCATTAAGCAGAAAAGAACTAATAGCATATTGCAAGCTTGTACTATAGCGTCGTCCTCCTCCTCAACCCCCTTTTTCCCATCTTCAACATGGGGTCAAGGTGTCATTTCAACTGTCACCATCTCTGTCTATTCAACGTTACTCTCATACCTTCTTCAACATTCATGCCCAACCATTGCAGGAGGATAGTAAAGGTAATTGTTAATACTCTGTAGAAACAGTTTATTGATAAACAAGTAGCACTGAGTAAATCAGGACATAATATCAGGAAGAATATAATTAATGCATATTAATGTCACGTAATAACAAGGCAAATGGGTATCCCAAACAGCTTAAGGACTTCAGGCAAAAAAGCAAACCACAAATGAAAAAACAGACAAAAGTCCACCGTTCATTGAGGCTCAATTTAATAAAATCACAGTAAAAGCAGTATAAACAAAGCTTTTGAGTGAAACTCTTCCTCAGTGCTTGATAAAAAGAAATAATCACATTTCCCATATATAAAGAGACACAGCCAATCAACAAAGAACAATGTTAATAGTACTTAGTATTTTAAAGTTCTCCAATACAAAGTAGAAAATAAGAAACTATATATATATATATATATATATATATATATATATATATATATATATATATATATATACATACATACATGAACATGTTAAACGCTGACCTAAAAAAATTAATCCAATTTATATTCTGCCAGTTCTGTTTTATTCACTAGATCTCCCCCATTTTTATTTTGAGTCACAACTTGCAAAATCCTAAATTGGAATCTATGGTCTAAATCTAGCAATGCAACATGTTTAGCTAAAGCATTGGTAGGAACATTCCTATGAATATCGGAACAATGTGAACTTATTCTCTCCTTCAATTTATTAGTCTTGCCAACACAGAAGCATTTACAGCAAACACAGTTAGCAAAATATATCACATTTTCTGTATTGCAAGAACATTCTTTGAGTGGATGCATAAAATAAAGGTCAGTATTAATATCTCTGCAGTGTGTGCAATTATAACATGATTTAGTACCAAATTTCATCACAAAACTATGCATTGTATTATTTGCACTCTTGTCCTCATAACACAAGTATTGCTTCAAGTTCTTTTCTTTCCTAAAGACAAAATGTGGCAAGGTCCCTGCTACCTCATTGACCTCCTGATTAGACACTAAGATGGGTCCAGTTCTTTGTAATAATCTGTTGAATGGATTTCATATGCTGATTATACTTCATTGTATAATTTACCTTAGTCGCATTCCTACTTCTACAGGTCTGATCAACCAAATTATCAGTCCTACCCGATAAGTACGGCTTAGCCACATTCTTCCTTAATTCACTTACTATTTCTTTGGTCTCTTCTATTATAGCTCTATTATACCCCCCTCTCTATAAAGCTGTTTGCCATCCCTTCCATTTCCATATGAAACATTTGGTCCTTAGTACTGAGCCTACTGGCGCTCATAATTTGACCTTTCACCAAATTTCAAAAAGTCTGTAGGAGAATGTAAAAAATCTACAAACAATGCTAACTCTTCTCTTGTGCCTTTCCATTAAAGAAAGACGTCATCCACAAATCTTTTGAAAAACGATAAATGCTTATCTCTAAAGCTCAAATTTATTCCAGTGAAGATATTTTTCTCCTCCCATCAAGCCAAAACCAAATTTGCATAGGTGTTTCCTGTGGGTGTTCCCATTGACACCCCTAAACATTGATGATAGTAACTATCATTAAACATGAATACGTTGTTACTTAAAATACGATCTAACAGAGAAAATAAGAAATTCACTTTAGATGTATCGCACACCTTATGTAAAGTCAGATTTTCACGTATAGATTCAACCCCATAGTCATTAGGTATGACTGTAAAGAGTGACTTAATGTCCATAGTTACTAGAAGGATGTCTGAATGTATATTACTTAAGGACCAGTCATTTAATGCTTGTAGGAAGTCACGAGTGTCTTTAATGAAACTATGGCAATGTTTCAACAGATTGGCTAGTTGTTTATCTACATATTTAGAAATGGCTACAGTAGCCCATCTTTTGCCTGACACAATCGGTCTCATAGATGGCTTTACTAGGCTTTTATGGATCTTGGACAACCCATAAATAAATGGGGTAACAGGACTGGCCATATATAAATAACTAAGTTTCAGGTGTTATCATGCCATCCATCAATGATTCATAAAGAAAAGTTTTAACTTTCATAATTGTGTCATGTACAAAAAATTTTTCAACTACAACAAAAGTCAGTCCATCAGACAAAAATTCTTGCATCCATTCATTATATTGGGTAGTATCTTCACCGTAATCATGAATCCCTTATCTGCAGGTTTAATATACATCCTTATTTTAAAAAAGTGCAGATAAGGCCTTCCTTTCTCCAGCATCAAGATTATAAAATCTATCACCCTTCTGGTTTGTAAAATATAAATCATACAACTCCTGTTCACACTCATTTTACAAAAGCCTTGTCAGTAGGTGTACTGCAAGGTACAAAACTGCTAGCTCACCTCAATGGTAAGATATTACATTGAGAATTGTCCTTATATAATAACTTCTGATCCAAGTTCTTGTAAACGGTCTCAATTCAGTTAACATTTCAGTCAAATCACCTGCAGCTGACAGAATAAAAGTTAACCCTTTACTTAAAAGGTGCAAATGCGAAGAGCTCAATGAAAAGCTTGATAAATTAAGTACATTTGTTACTGTTGAAGTTAAGTTTTCATTCTCTTTATTTTCGAGTCCTGGCCTACCTTGCTGGGCTTCTGTTTGTTTTTGTCTTCTTCCCTGTTGTTCCTTATACATTTTCAACTGCTGCTGGGACCTCTGACTCCCTCCTTTATTGCTATAGGTTGATGTAAGCTGAAGCGGATGGGTAAAATATTCTGCAGAACACTATTTCCTCTGCCTTCGTTCGTAGGCAAAATTACTGAAATTATTTCAGCAGCACTACTTAAAGTGCAAATAGAGTCATTAGTTTTATTTAATGGCCCTCTAGTAATCAGTGACTTTTGTTCTCCAGTGGTGAAGCTATCTAACTCGGACATAGCTTCACCAAACTTCATAGGTTCCAACCTAATAGGCGTGACCAGCTCAGATTTACTCGCTGATTGGTGGATTTGTTCAAACAGCACTCACTCATTGGATGATTCTCCTTAGGCCAGGAAAAATATTTCTACTTTTAAAGTCTATTATATCTCTCAAAAGTTATTCTGAAGTATGAGTCAGAATTAGCAACTGAGATAGAGGCACTAGAAGATCAGTTGTTAAATGCCTCTGAGTTCACTGCTATTTCCATTGAATACAATGGCTTGCTTATTTATTTGAAAAGGTTTGAGGAGAAGTTAATTGCCAGAAAGAAAAACAAACTTTTGTGAGATATAAATGACTTTAAAAGTAGAAATATTTTTCCTGGCCTAAGGAGAATCATCCAGTGAGTGAGCACTTGTTCAAATGAGTCCACCAATCAGCAAGTACTTCTGAGCTGGTCATGTCTATTAAGTTGAAACCTATGAAGTGTGGTGAAGCTGTGTCTGAGTTAGATACTTCACCACTGGAGAACAACAGTCACTGATTAATACAGGGCTATTAAATAAAACTAATGACTCTATTAACGCTCATAGTAGTGCTGCCGAAATAATTTCAGTAATTTCGCCTACGAATGAAGGCAGAGGAAATAGTGATCTGCAGAGTTTTTTACACAACCGCTTCAGCTTAGCAATAAAGGGGAGAGTCAGAGGTCACAGCAGCAGTCGAAAATGTATAAGGGACAACAGGGAAGAAGACGAACACAAGCAACCAAAGCCCAGCAAGGTAGGCCAGGACTCGAAAATAAAGAGAATGAAAACTTAACTTCAACAGTAACAAATGTACTTAATTTATCAAGCTTTTCATTGAGCTCGTCACATTTGCACCTTTTAAGTAAAGGTTTAACTTTTATTCTATCATCTGCTGGTGATTTGATTGAAATGTTAACTGAATTGAGACTGTTTGAAAGATATATGGATCTGAAGTTATATAAGGACAATTCTCAATGTAATATCTTACCATTGAAATGAGCTAGCAATTTTGTACCTTCCAGTACACCTACTGTCAAGGCTTTTGTAAATATGTGTGAACAGGAGTTGTATGATTTATGTTTTACAAACCAGAAGGGTGATAGATTTTTTAATCTTGATGGTGAAGAAAGGAATGCTTTATCAGCACTTTGTTTAAATAAGGATATAATTATTAAACCTGCAGATAAGAGAGGTATGATTGTGGTGATGGATATTACCCAGTATAATGAATGGATGCCAGAATTTTTGTCTAATGGACTGACCTTTGTTAAAGTTGAAAAAAAAATGTGTACATGACACCATTATGAAAGTTAAAACTTTTCTTTATAAATCATTGATGGATGGTATGATAACACCTGAAACTTATTATTTATATATGGCCAATCCTGTTACTGTTTATTTATGAGTTGCCCAAGATCCATAAAAGCCTAGAAAAGCCATCTATGAGACCAAATATGTCAGGCAAAAGATGGGCTTCTGTAGTCATTTCTAAACATGTAGATAAACAACTAGCCCCTCTGTTGAAACATTGCCATAGTTTTATTAGAGACACTCATGACTTCCTGCAAGCTTTAAATGACTGCTCCTTAAGTAATGTACATTCAGACATCCTTCTAGTAACTATGGACAATAAGTTGCTCTTTACAGTCATACCCAATGGCTATGGTGTTGAGTCAATACCTGAATATCTGGCTATATACATAAGGTGTATTATACATCTAAGGTGTATTATACATTAGGCAAGAGATGGCCTGCATCTGTTGCTCATGGGATTCCGGATACTGGCTAAGGCTCTTACCGCCCATATAGTGCCTTTTTTAGGCAAGGTTCAAATGACAAACCCACCACCATTACAGATACAGGCAAGAAAAAACTGAGGGTAATGCTACTCAACGCTAGAAGTCTAAACCTCAAAATACATTCACGTGAGGCACTTCTAAAAATAGAGAACATCGATATATGTGCACTGACTAAAATCTGGTTCAAGGCTTCAGAGAGCACCCCTGCATTACCAGTATATAACTCATACCATGCCTTTCGGCCATCTAACCTAGACTGGAACACCAAGGGTGGAGGAGTGTCCATATTCATTAAGGATATCCACACCTCCAATTTAGTTGCCCAACATAATGCATCCGAAATTATCCAAGTGCAACAATCTCTGAGCAAAACTGCAATCCATATTGTAGTTTGCTACAGATTCCCCCACCATACCCCATGATTCCCACTCCTCTTTTCTTGATATACTGGAAACTATGGTGGTGCTGCGGTAGCGTTGTCGCCTCACAGTAAGACAACGTCCTGTTTGATTCTCAGCTAAAGCGTCTTCTGTGTGGAGACATGCGTGAATGGGCGTACCTTCATTGAAGGTTGTGCATCAGGCCTGGCAAGTCAGTATGTAAAAATCTACTGCCAATCATTAGCGGACTGGAGTTCTGCTGTGGCGACCCCTAACCGGGAGAAGCCGAAAGATATAAGATTTCAACCAAAAAACCCTAATAATGGAAGATTTCAACTACGCCACCATTAACTGGGAAAACTACTCATGTACCAACTCCTTGCTCAATGCTTTCTAGAATTCATAAACTCCAATTCCCTGGATCAACTTATTCACACCCCCACCAGGTGCATTAATATCCTAGACCTAGTCATTACCAACATGAGTGACTGGTGTTCCACACCTGAAGTCAACTCCTTGTTGGGCAGATCCAACCATAAGCTAATCACCATAGATATCCACATCCCACCCCTACCCCCCATTAAGGAAACCACTGTAAAAAATTTCTCCAAAGCCAACTTCATTCTTCTTAAGACAGAGGTGGCAAACTTCACAACATCTGTGCAGATGGACAATACAGGTACGACTGTCGAATCTTATACAAATGCAGTCTATATACACTTACACGAGTGGATGGATCATGCTATCTCTAGCAGAACCAAGATGCTATTCTCCAAAAAAAGGAAGCCAATCTGGTGGTCCCCTGCTATAAACAAACTCTACAACAGAAGAAAGAAACTGTTGCAAAAGAGAGTAAATTCCCATGAGTGGAGGAGCTCCATAGTCAGCCTCAGTAAGAAGCTGAGATACCTCATAAAATCCTCCAAAGCCTTCTATGAAAACAAGATTGCCACTGAGTCTAAGGATAACCACAAAGTATTCTATAGCTATGTCAAGAATCTCAGTGGCAACACCCAGATATGCTGTGAGTTACAGCACAATGGCACAAAAATTATGGAACCAACTGATATCGCCAATATCCTGGCTGGTAGGAACCTGATCAACTTCTTTGAAATAGCCACCAAAGCTGTAGACGAGGGTAAGATAGTTCACACAGTCTATCTTGACCATGCCAAGGCTTTCAACACCATCACCCATTCTGGAATCATAGATAAACTGACTAAACTGGATTTAAATCCATATGTCGCAAGATGGGTTGCCAACTGGCTCACTGACAGAACACACACTGTAAAAGTTGCAGACTCCAAATCTGACTTCAAACCTGTGACAAGTGGAGTACCACAGGGTTCAGTCTTGGGTCCTCTCCTGTTTGGTATCTACTTCTCTGAAATACAGGCTAACACAGAGGGCCTCTGGCTGATGAAGTTTGTGGATGACTGCAAATTAGATGCCATAGCCGAGTACCCAAATGACGTGGACATCCTTCAGAAGGGCCTCACTGAGACTGATGCCTGGCGTCAGAGCCATGGCCTCAAGCTCAGTTCCAAAAAGTGCATTGTCATCCCCTTTGGTAAAAACTCGGTAGCCATGAATTACCACACAAGTGGCAGTCCACTTAGCTCCGAAGGTGTGATAAGTGACTTTGAGACTCGTGTAGACCGTAGTCTCTCCTTTGACCATCACTTCTCCGCAGTAGTCAGGAAATCCTTCTATGTGGCACACCTCATCATGAAAGGGTTCTCATCCAGGAAAAAAGAGGTCATTGTTCCCCTCTACTCAGCTTTCATTAGACCCATTATTGAGTACAATGCTCCTTTTGTAATGTACCTCACAAGACATCTGCAACAGCTGGAAAAGCCACAAAAATACCTCACAAAGAGGATTACAGGGCTCAAACAGATGCCCTATGCTGTCCGTCTCAAAAAAACTCCAGCTTTAGTCCATACCATATTGTCTACTCTGAGGTGTTCTCTGCCTAACATACAAAGCTATGTCAAACCCAGAGCTGTTGGACATAATACACCTAAAGAAATCCCAATCCCTCAAAGCTACATGCTCCAGGGACCTAAACCTTGTCACCACAATAAACAGAACATGCTGGAGGACTATATTCCTGTCCCAGAGACTTCCCATACTCTGGAACAAGCTACCTATCCATGTCAAGCAGAGTTCCTCATTAGCACTCTTCAAGAAAAATCTTGCTGAGTGGATGGAAAATAGAAAATTCACCCAGGGGATCACTTCTGTGGCTCTGGTTGACAGGGGCACAGGAAGGTAACCACCTTGGGTGGAGAAAGACGGGGAATCTTGTTGGCTATGCTTACATAGGCCCTTGGGCCCATAGGCTAGTACCTACCTATAAAGCTATAAAGTGAATTTCTTATGTTCTATGTTAGATTGCATTTTAAGTTAGTGTATTCATGTTTAATGATAGTTACTATCATCAATGTCTTGGGATGGCAGTGGGAACACCGACAACAAACACCTATGCAAATTTCATTTTGGCTGGATGGGAGGAGAAAAATATCTTCATAGGTTCATAGGTAGGTACTATGCTATTGGCCCTAGGGCCTATATAAGCCTAGCCAAACGGTACCCTGGCTTTTGCCACCCAAGAAAATTATTTTCCTGTGCCCCTGTCAAGCAGAGCCACAGAAGTGATCCCTGGGGTGAATTTCCTATCTCCCATCCAATCATCAAGATTTTTCTTGAAGAGTGCTAATGAGGAGCTTTGTTTGATACAGATAGGTAGTCTGTTCCAGAGTATGGGAAGTCTCTGGGACAGGAATCTATCCCTCCAGCATGTTCAGTTTATTGTGGTGACAAGGTTTAGGTCCCTAGAGTGTGTAACTCGGACGGATTGGGATTTCTTTACGTGGAGCATGTCCAACAGCCCTGGGTTTGACATAGCTTTGTATGTTAGGCAGAGATCGCCTCTGAGTAGGCGATATTCGACAGAGTAAAGCTGGAGTTTTTTGAGACGGTCTGCATAGGGCATTTGTTTCAAGCTGGTAATCCTCTTTGTGAGTTATTTCTGTGGCCTTACCAATAGTTGTAGATGTCTTGTGAGATACATACCAAAAGGGGCGTTGTACTCTATAATGGGTCTAATGAGTGAGGAGTAGAGGGGAACAATGACCTCTCTTTTCCTGGATAAGAAACCTTTTGTGATGAGGTGTGCCACTTAGAAAGATTTCCTGACTACTGTGGCAATGTGATTATCAAAAGAGAGACTACTATCCACCTGTGTCCCAAGGTCTCTTATCACACTTTCGGTGTTAAGTAGACTACTGCCTATGTGATAGTTCATGGGTACAGAGTTTTTACCAAAAGGGATGACAAAGCACTTTTTGGCATTGAGCTTCAGGCCATGGCTTTGACACCAGGCATCTGTCTCAGTGAGGCCCTTTTGTAGGATTTCCACATCGTTAGGAGTTTTGATTATGACTCCTAGGTTGCAGTCACCTGCGCACTTTGTTAGCCAAAGACCTTCTGTGTTAGCCTGTACTTCAGAGAAGTAGATACCAAACAGGAGAAGACCTAGGACTGAACCCTGTGGTACTGCACTTGCCACTGGTCTGAAGTTGGATTTAGAGTCTGCTACTTTCACAGTGTGGATTTTCAGTGAGCCAGTTGGCAACCCATCTTGTGACATAGGAATTTATACCTAGTTTAGTGAGTTTGTCTATAATTCCAGAGTGGGGGATGGTGTTGAAAGCCTTGGCGAGATCTAGATAGGCTGTGTGAACCATCTTACCCTCATCTACGGCTTTGGTGACCACTTCAAAGAAGTCAGTCAGGTTTAGGAGACATGATCTGCCTTTTACAAACTCGAACTGGGTAGAGTCCAGAGTTTGGAGATTACCAATGTCATTATTTATAAGTTCCATGATAATACGCTCCATAGCCTTGAAGACCAGGCTCATCAGGCTAATGGGGCGGTAGTTCCCAGGGTCCGTGGTGGTTCCCCCTTTGTGGATTGGGATAACCATTGCTGTGCGCCATTCAGTGGGCACAAAGCCTGAGGTGAGGCTTTGATTGAACATGGTACTTGGGTGCCAGTTAGTTATGTAGTTCATGTAGAACGCAGCCTGAGATGTTGTCAATTCCCATGGATGCTGTGTTCTTGGCTTTGGAGAGTGTAATTTTTTTACCTGTGCAGCCATGATTACAGGTACTTTGCATTCTTCCGGTATAGAGATGGGCCCTTTAGGGGATGAGTTAGCACTGAACCTATCTGCCAGGATGTTGGCAATATCAGTTTGTTCTCTATATTTAGTGTCATTGTGCTGTAACTCAGAGCTGATCTGAGTGTTGTCATTGAGATTCTTGACATAGCTATAGAATGCTTTGTGGTTGTCTTTAGAATCAGTGGAGATTTTGTTTTTGTAACTAGCTTTGGAGGATTTTATGAGGGCTCTCAGCTTCTTACTGAGGCTAACCACGGAGTTCCTCCAATCATGTGAGTTTACTTTTTTTGCAACAGTTTCTTTCTTCTGTTGCAGACTTTGTTTATAGCAGGGGACCACCAGATTGGCTTCCTTTTTTTGGAGGATAGCATCTTGGTTCTGTTATGGATTGCACGATTCATGCACTCATGTAAGTGCTTATAAAGTGCAATTGTATAGAATTCAGCAGTCGCATCTCTATAGTCCTTCAGCATGGGTGTCGTGAAATTTGCCACTTCTGTCTTAAGAAGTGTGAAGTTGGCTTTGGAGAAATTTTTGACGGTGGTTTCCCTAATGGGGGTGGGGATGGGATGTGGATGCCTAGGGTGATTTGCTTGTGGTCTGATCTGGCCAACGAGGAACTGACCTCTGGTGTGGAACACCAAGTTGCCCATGATGGTAATGACCAGGTCTAGGATATTGCTGCACTTGTGGGGGTGTGGATAAGTTGATCCAAGGCATTGGAATTTATGATTTCCAGAAAACGTTGAGCACAAGAGTTGGTACACAAGTAGTTTTCCCAGTTAATGGTGGGGTAGTTGAAATCACCCATTATTAGGGTGTTAGGTTGTACCCTAATATTTTCCAGTGTATCAAGAAATGAGGAATGGGAATCCTGGGGCATGGTGGGGGATCTGTAGCAAGCTACAATTTGCATTGCGGTCTTGCCCAGTGTTAGTTGCATATGGATAATCTCAGATGCATTATGCTGAGCAACTTGCCTGGAGGTGTGGATATCCTTAATGAATATGGACACCTCTCCACCTTTAGTGCTTCAGTCCAGGTTAGGTGGCCGAAAGGTGTGGTATGAAATATATAGCCTGGTAATGCAGGGGTGCTCTCTGGAGCCTTGAACTAGGTCTCTGTCACTGCACAGATGTCGATGTTCTCCATTTTAAGGAGTGCCACGAGTGAGTGCATTTTGAGATTTAGACTTATAGCATTAAGTAGCATTGCCCTTAGATTTTGCTTGCTTGTACCTGTTACGGTGGTGAATTTGTCATATGAATCTTGCTTAAAAAAGGCACTATAAGGGTAGCAATAGCCTTAGCCAGTATCCGGAATCCCAAGGGTGACAAGTGCAGGCCATCTCTGGCAAAGCCTCGTGGTTTGTTGATCATGTCATCCCAGGCAGACAGATACTGGATCCCCTTAGAATGACACCAGAAGCTTAGCCAATTGTTGAAGTCCATCATTTTGTCCTTGTACTGTGGTACCATTCTCTGTGATGGCAGGATGCTACTCAGGGCTAGGGTCATAACTGCCTGGGCTACAAGATCAGAAAGCTCCTCCATGTCTCTTTTCATGTAATCTAGGGAGGTACGTCTCAGGTCATTCACACCAACATGGACAATGGCAGAGTCATATCTGTACTTGCTGTGGAGTGACCTGAGTGCATGCGTTGTGGTGGATCCTGGCACCTGACAGTAACTATCTCCTTGTTTAGCCTGGTGAGTGGAACATCAGTGTGCCTGACTACAGAGTCACATATGACTAGAGTTTTGGGTATGTTGTTATGCCTTATGGGCTGTGATTGAGTGGCACACTGAGTTTGTGGGCTATGTGTCATTTGGGTTGTGTTGGGAGGTGGAAGTTGCTTGCATTTCTGCTTTGGAGGTCCCTGTTGCTAGGGTAGATTTTTTTGAGAGCCTCCGCAAATGTAGGTGTGCATTTTGTGTTTCTATTGGTGTGTTTTGGTGGTGTAGGTTTTGAGGGACTATGTGATGGTATGGTGCAAGTGTTTAACTTCTCCTCTTGACTGTCTAGTCCAGTCTTGGGTGAAGAGAGCTTTACTTCCAGTTTGGTTATATAAGTGCATCTCTCACAGGTTGTAGTGTTGGGTGGTAGGAAGAGAGGGTTGTCTGTGTACATGAGGCAATTGCTGCATTGCCCCAAGATGCCCATCAGGTAGACAGGAGAAAACACAGGAAGCTGACCCTTAGACATGCCTGGTTAGGTGCTTATTTATTAAGTACTAAAAACTGTTTTCCTCTAGACAAGTGAGGAAACCTGAGTGCTGCAGTAATTTGTAGCTTAGTTAGTGCTTACAATGAGTTCTGAAAAAGTGCTGAGCTCAAAAAAACAGATTAGAGTACTGAAACTAGAAAACTGACTAGTTCTAAGAAACAAAATTAAGCTAGAAGGCTTCCCTCTAACACAGAAAGGATTGGGGGCTCACAAGCTTACAAACAGTCCTGGATACAGCAAATCTGTATGTGGAGTAGACAATTTATAGGAAAGGCAAGAAATAAGCTTAGAAAATATATATATTTTTTGGAATATATATATTTTTTTGGGGGAAAGGAGGAGCAGAAGCTAACTGGGCTGGCCTTCTCAAATGTTCTCCCTGGAATAGGTGGAATGAGGTAATGACACTAGACTGGGAGGAGTGTCCCAGATCAAATTTAAAGTAGGGGCGGGCAACTGCAAAGCCACCAAGTATAAAAACAGGATACCAAGAGGGAGGGAAGGTGGGAAACAAAAATCAGAACAAACAAACCCAACCATATGCTTAACAATTGTAGAAAAGTCTACTTAATACCTCACACACCGTGAGTAAAATAAAAGTGCTATAAATAACTCAGAAATAAGCAAAAAAACAGGATACTTAATGTTATATATCACAGATTAGTTAGCTCAGAGCCCTTCCTCTGACTTCCTCCGATTAGCTCAGTGTGAAATGGCAGAAAGAGTCACAAGTTAACTTCTTAAGTAACAAAGCTGAAACCTGAAACAACTTTAAAAAAAACTTGAAAGAACCAATGAGATGCTTACTCCAAAGCATAGTCCAGGCAACCCCAGTCAGCCAATGACCACAAACAATTCACTCTCACTGAAATGCAATACTGGCCTTGGCTAAGCTATGACTATGCCTGGGACATGTGCTCAGACACAGCCTCTACTAACAAACAACTAGACCCAAAACAAAAGCCTGAATATGGACAATGCTACACTACTCTGGAATACAGTTGAGCTTTACAGATAAGCATTTATTGTTTTTCAAATTATTTGTGGATGATGTCTTTCTTTTATGGAAAGGCACAAGAGAAGAGCTAGCATTGTTTGTAGATTTTTTCTATTCTACCATGGACTTTTTGAAATTTGAAGTTAAATCCTCATATGAGGATATTAACTTCTTGGATATAGTAATTTCCAAACAGGATGTTTCTTTTGATTCCATAGTACATAGGAAAGATGTACAAGCAGTTAAATATGTACATTCACAAAGTATGCATCCCAGAGATATTTTTAAAGGGGTGGTGAAAGGTCAATTTATGAGAGCCAGTAGGTTCAGTACTAAGGAACAGATGTTTCATATGGAAATGGAAGGGATAGCTAAAAGCTTTATAGAGAGGGGGTATGATAGAGCTATGATAGATGAGACCAAAGAAATAGTAAGTGAATTAAGGAATAATGTGGCTAAGCCGTACTTATTGGGTAGGACTGGTAATTTGGTTGATCAGACCTGTAGAAGTAAGAGTGCAACTAAGGTAAATTATACGATGAAGTATAATCAGCATATGAAATCCATTCAACAGATTATTAAAAAGAACTGGACCATCTTAGTGTCTAATCAGGAGGTCAGTGAGGTAGCAGGGACCTTGCCACATTTTGTCTTTAGGAAAGAAAAGAACTTGAAGCAATACTTGTGTTATGAGGACAAGAGTGCAAATACCAATGCAGAGTTTTGTGATGAAATTTGGTACTAAATCATGTTATAATTGCACGCACTGCAGAGGTATTAATACTGACCTTTATTTTATGCACCCACTCAAAGAATGTTTGAATTTGGGGCCTCAGGTACTTGCAATACAGAAAATGTGATATATTTCACTAACTGTGTTTGCTGCAAATGTTTCTATGTTGGCAAGACTAATAAAAAATTGAAGGAGAGAATAAGTTCACATTGTTCTGATATTCATAGGAATGTTCCTACCTATGCTTTAGCTAAACATGTTGCATTGCTAGATTTAGACCATAGATTCCAATTTAGGATTCTGTAAGCTGTGACTGAAAATAAAAATGGGGGAGTTCTAGTGAATAAAACCGAACTGGCTGAGTATAAATGGATTCATTTTTTAGGGCAGACCACCCACCTGGGTTAAATAGTAATATTAGTATAAAGCCCGTTTTAAGAGAAAAACATGATTTGATATAAATATATAAAAAAAATCTTTAAGAGCTTTTAACATGTTCATGCATGTATATATATATATATATATATATATATATATATATATATATATATAGTTTCTTATTTTCTGCTTTGTATTGGGACACTTTAAAATACTATTAACATTGTTCTTTGTTGATTGGCTGTGTTTCTTTATATATGGGAAGTGTGACTATTTCTTTTTGTCAAGCACTGAGGAAGAGTTTTATTTATTTATTTTATTTTATTTATTTATTGACATTTGTTAACCGGGTTAGTCCAATTGGGATTTTGTCCCATTTTCAGTGTAGACCCGAGGAGAAAAGCTCCAGAAAGTACAATATATAATTACAGTAAGAAAACAAGCAATACAAACAATAGTAACAAACAATAGTAAGGAATAAACAACTACATGTGAAGATTATAATTGAAAGAAAAAATAAATTGCAAAAAAATATATATATTTTTTTCCTCAGGGCAAATTCTTTGTTACTGTACAAGTGAGGGACAGTCAAGAGTGTGAGTAGGATCAACTGAGAGTGATGTGATTATGGGGGGAGGGGACAGCTATGTAGGGTCATAGCAGGGACAGGTTCTGGAGTTGAGTAAATGTGCCTTAAGTTCTTTTTTAAATAGTGGAGTGTGAGAGATAGAGCATATGTCTAGAGGAAGTTTATTCCAAGCTTGGACAACAGAGTGTTTATAGAGTTGCTTACCTACTGACTTATTAGGGTGGTAGATATCGAGCAATTGCTGATTAGAGGTGTGGAGACATCAAGAAGGGGTATATATAGAGACTAGGAGAGATAAAGATGGACAGCAGGAGGGTTTAAAGAGCATAGAGTGCATCATGTGAAATTGGTAGAGAAGTAGTAGTTGGAGTTCCAGCCATTGTAGAGACTTTAAGGCAATACATTGGTGCGTGTTGTTTGGGGAGTTAGTGATGAATCTGGCTATTTTGTGGTAGGTTTGTTGGAATTTGTTCAGGGTAATTGTTTGAATATTTGAAGAATTGGGGCGGCATAGAGGAGAGAGGGGAGGAGAAGTCCATGTCCTAGGGTGAGTCTAGCCTCAGGAGTGAGGTATTTTCTGTTCCGGTATAAGAGACCTAGTTTCTGATGGGTTTACTTTATACATTGCTGTATGTGTTGATTTAATTTTAGTTTGTCAATGATGACCCCTAAGAGTTTAGTGTAGGTGTCAGGTTGGATGGCTGTATTGTTACAAGACTTAATGACAAAGGAGAATCTATGATGAGCAAGAGAACAGGGCAGGAAGAGTAAGAGTTTGTTTTTTTTGGGATTGAGGATTAGTATGTTTTTTGAAAGCCATTGTTCAGTGGAAAGTAGAGCTTTTTGGGTTAGAGTGTGTAGGTCAGAGATGTTGTCGGCTGTAGAAATAATAGTGGAGTCATCAGTGTATTGTATGAGAGATGACTAATTGCAAGAGGTGAAGAGGTCATTGGTGAAGATGTTGAATAAAAGGGGCCCTAAGATGGAACCTTGTGGAACACCAGTAGAGATGGGCAGGAAAGGAGAAGAGGAGGAGAGCCATTTGACAGATTGTTCGCGTCCAGATAGCTAGCGAACCAGCTGACGGTGGAAGAGGATAGGTGAAAGTTGGCAAGTTTAGATAGAAGTAAAGGATGGGATACTGTATCAAAAGCTTTGGAGAGGTCTAGAAAGTGACAGGAGGTAAGTTTATTATTGTCCAAGGATTCTGCAATGGTGTGAGTGAAGGAGAGTAGAGCAGTAGTTGTGCTGTGATAGGGCTGAAAACCATGTTTGGTAGGGGTGAGTAAGTTGTGATTGAGATGCTGTGTGTGGATACATTTTTCTAGTATTTTAGATAGAGGGGACAGAATGGCAATAGGTCAATAGCTGGAAGGGTCAGTGGACTTACCTCCTTTATGGAGAGGGGTAGTGTAGAAGGATTTCCATAGGGTAGAAAGAGTAGATTCTAGCATAGATCTATTTATTAATATAGTCACTGGGTAGGCAATAGTCAGCTGCAAGTTTGAGGTAGGTAGGAGGTAATTTGTCAGTAGAGGGAGAGCAGGGTTTGAGTTTGAGCAGTAGAGATTTGATGTAAGAAGTGGGGGCTTGAAGGAAAAAGTAGTATTGGGGGTGGGTGTTGGGTCTGGTAAAGAGGAGGAGTGAGGTTGACAGGGTAGGAGATTTTGGATGGAGGAAATAAAGTGGGAATTAAGAAGGGCAGCTGTTTCCTTAGGAGTCATGTTTGGGTAGGAGGATGGGTTAGAGGGAGAGCCTGGGTAAAGGATGCTGTTAAGTGTTGACCAGAATTTCCGGGGGTTAGCTCTATGTTTATGCTGGTCTGAGCAATAAAATTATTTTTTGTCTATTATTGTCTATTTTTTGGCAAGATTACGTAGTTGTCTGTATTTGAGAAGATGAGGTGTCTGTTTAGATTTGATCCAGGCTTTCCAGACACTGTCTCTCTGTTTCATGATGGACTTTGTTTCTTTTGAAAGCCAGGAGGCATGATTAGATTTCACTCTGATCTTCCTGGAGGAAGCTAGGGAGTCCAGAGTATTCAGGAAAATGCTATTAAAAGTGTCAACAGCATCACTGAGAGGGAGTTGCCTAAGGATGGACCAGTCAATGTTTTTTAGAATTGAGTTAAACTGAGAAGAATTAAATGTGGATAGTTTCTGACAATCTTTAAAAAGGTGGGGTTTAGGAGTATGTGGGTCATATCTCAGGATGGAGGTAGGGAGATGGTCACTGAGGGAGTCTGGTAGGGTTTGGGGCTGATGGTAGAGTTGAGGCGAGTTGGCAAGAATCCATTCTATTGTAGAGCTGGAGGTTATGTTTTTCTGGAAACGAGTGGGGGTAGATATGAGTTGGTGGAAACCATGAAGGTGAATACTAAGTAGGGGAGAGTCAATAGAAAGTTTTGACCAGTCTATATTGACATCACCACGGATGAGTGTTTCATAAGGTATGTTGAGAGAGAACCAGGATAATATGTTTTCTAGAATGGGTACATTGTTACCAGGAGGAAGATAAATGGAAGCAATAGCAAGTTTTTTGTGTGGATTCAGATGAAAGTTTAGAAGGAGACTTTCAGCAGGATGGAAGTTAGGAATAGGTGTGGGGTATGGTGAAAGGTTAAGGCTGTTAGAGTAGAGGATGGCTACACCACCTCCTTTCTTTGAAGTTCTGTCAGAGCAGTAGATGTTGTAGCCAGGAGGAATATTTCACTGTTAGAAGTATGTGGCTTGAGCCACGTTTCTGATAGGGATAGGATGTGAGGAGTGTTGTAAGCTTTCCAAGAGTGCAGTTTAGTAATTTTATTTGCTAGGCTTTGAATATTTAGTGAATAAAAGGATAAGTGTTTGCATGGGATTGAGTTGTGGACTGAGGTTGTATATCTGGTAGGCTGTTGGAAGAGGGTTGTGAGGAGGAGGTAGTTAAGGTAGATAAGGGGGGGAGAGAGGAGAGGTGGAGAGGGGCCTGTGTTGGGGTGGATGTCCCCTGAGGAGTGTAGTTGTTTATAGAGAAGAGCACTTGATGTGAAGAGTTGATAGTATTTGGGCAGTCTAGATTTAGTCCTATTAGAAGGTTTGAGAATTTGTAATATGTGTTTGACTCTAAAGTTTTGTTGTTGGTATATACTGCTTTTGCTGTGATTTTATTAAATTGAGCCTCATTGAACGGTGGACGTTTGGGTGTTTTTTCATTTAATGTCACGTAATAAACATTTATGGCCTGACTGAGGATGACCCTTGTTTATTGCTTTAATTTTTGTAGCAGTTGGAATAAACAGAAGGAAAGGGACCATATGATAGTCATAACAGGAGACCTCAGTCTAATGTTAGCTCACAATAAATTCATGATGTTTAGAAAGAAAATATAACGTGCTAAAGAAAGCCTAGAAAAAGCCGTGGCGTTGGAAAAGATGGAAGAGAATTTGGTGATATATGAAACATTTTTCACAAGTAAAAGTTTATCTTTTCTAGAAACCCTACAACACAGGGAATTAGGACTGATTTTGCAATAATGAGGCAATCTCAGTTAATTGTATGTAATGAGTAGTCCAAAAACTATTACTAGAAATACCAGAAATGAGCCAAACAGTGCATAAAGTCCACCATAAACTACGAAGAATACACTGCCACGGCTGAATTCTGTCTTCTTTATTAAAACAGTTCCACACAAATTAAAGATTGAGCGCTTTCTTCCCTGTGCCCAGGGATTTCATCAGAATCTGTCTCTCCTAAAATTTTCCCCCTTAAATACTCTATTACAATTATGACATCATTCATTATAAAAAATGTTGAAAGTGCACCATGCTTCAGTTTAAAACCTTCTATTGTAAAACTCCTAAAACATTTTATAAAATACATGACAATTCCCTAAAAGAACTTATTATTAATGTACTATCTTCCATTTCAGTTTCTCTCCATTAATCAACTTCTGTTTAACATTTATTTCATAGACTCCATTTTTTACACAGTAAAGGCTTAATTGAAATTATTTCATTTAACCCTGGGGTTTTACTTGCTTGTAGCTTAATTTGCCACCTTGTTTCTCTTTCTTCTATGTGGCTTCTATAGTCTCCCGCTCTAGGGTTTTGTGACACTTTTCCAAAATGCCAAATATAAATTCTATGCAATTCAGGCAAGTTGTAGAATGCCTGTATAGGGCATTACTCAAATTCTTGGTAGATATTTGGTATGTGTGTTCATATATCCTATCCCTCAGTTGTCTCTCGGTTTTACCTACATAAAAACTGGGACAGGATTTACGCATAGCCAAATATACAACTCCTATAGTCTGACAATTTCCTTTCTCAAATCTAACTATACTTCTTAATGAGTTGTTAATAATAATATTTTCATCTGTACATACATATTTACATTGGAAGCAACTTCCACATCTTATAGTACCGTGTCTGCCCCTATTCCTTGGAGCCGTTTCAAAGGTCTTTTTTAGATTTGGGCCTATTTTACACAAAATTTGGTTTTAAACCCCCAATAGCCCATAACTTCTGGTTATTTCTTAATATGGCCCAATTTTTCTTCACTATTTTTTCCACCTCATATGCTTTACTTCCATAAGGGACAACCATAGCCTTTTCAAATCTTTTGTTTTCTTCCTCACTTTTAATTTTATTTACTTTAATAACACTTAAATTCCCTAATAGAGGCTTATATTTTTCCCCCGCTCATTTCTTACATAACCAACATATTCATCAATTATTTTTGTTGGGTACCCTCTCTCTTGAAATAACTTTGCTACTGTCAATAATTCATCATCTATATCCTCTTCCTTAGAACTCATTCTTGCTATGATAGTTCCTTTAAGTGAAATGATTTTAAATGTTATATTTCACCTGTGAGTTAAACAAATACCCAAAACAGTCGAGTGAAAAGGTAACCTGAAAGTGATTTTGCAGGTAGGAGGCTCTCCTGTATCTCCCAAATATATATATATACATACATATATATATATATATATATATATATATACCAACTCTGTCATCACATTAACATGAAGGAGGGAAAATATCTCAAAAGGGATGGCATCATTGCCAGCACATCCTTGGAAATCACACCAACAGTGATTTTCTATGGAAAACATTGTGTTCCTTGACATTACTGACTGAATGTTATATTTGCAGGACTCAAAATTATTGGGTTGCTCTTCTGAGCCACAATCTATAGCATTTTAAAAGGTCAGGTCTGCTTGTCTTAATAGCTTGACCATTGTTTGTTTATTTCTCCTTTCACAAACCTTTCTGCTTTTTATAAATAAATCCTGAAGATCACCAAGTTCACAGTCTTTGGTTTGACTTAGTTAAATGTCTGCTGTATAAGCTTTGTAGTATCTTGAGCCCTTCTTAAAAACAAATGTAATTAAATGGATGGCTGATTCTTTCTGGGCTTAGAATAATTTCTGAACTTTTTTATCATTACCCTTATTTTGTTTCTTCTGCTAGAATAACAAAGGTGCTAAATATATTCAGGACTGCTTCCTCAGTGTCATAAAGTAATTTGGCATGGCTCCCTATTGAAATGTCAACACCCAACATGCCAAGCACTGACAAGCTGTAAAAAAAAGACTAAAAACACAGGAGTGAATTTTGAAAATCGTTCTTTTCATTTAAAGTTTTTTGCAAGCCCCTCTGAACCCTTTCATATCAGGGGTAAGACCTCCCCAAACGTATTCCTCAGACCATGAAAATAAAATTTCAAAATACTACATTGCCTTACACAGGAGGAAGATGATTGATGAAGCAATGCATTTTAAATGGAAACAATATAATATAACAACAGAAGAAATCTGTTCCATTTGGATTCAGGTTATTGTTGCTTAATGCACCAAGACATTCTTAATGCCCAGTTTATCACCACCTTAAATAGCAGTAAGATTTAGAACCAGGCAGCTATAATTTCTCAGGTTGTTGTTGTGTCTTTCGGCTTTTCCTGGTTAGGCGTCGCCACAGTGGAACTCCGGTCCGCTAATGATTGGCAGTAGATTTTTATGTGCCGAGTTGCCAGCCCTGACGCACAACCTTCAACGAAGGTATGCCCATTCATTATTGCTGTCGTAATGATTTACTTTATTGAGGTAGAAAGACGGCTTGAGTGTGCGCACATATCTGGCTGTATGAAATATGATGTCGCATCCCGGTGCACCACATAAGCTCTTATTGTATTTAACGTACATAAGCAAAGCTTTCTGATTAGAAGGAGAGAGAATGATGTGTTTATTGAAGATGCTTGAACTGTGCTTTAGCAATGCAAAAAAAAATAAATAAATAATATCATGAGAGATACCTTGAAAGATAAGAAAAATCTTCACTACTTTCCCGCTCCGTCCATGAGACAGCAGCTTAAAATATTCATGCAGGCAATGTCTAAATGTTATGTTTTTCATTAAGAGCCCTTCATGATTGCGTATGGCACCCTTTAAATAATATGTAATAGCAATATCACTAGGAAAGGAAATAAATCCCAAAACGAGCACGTCTTAAAATTCTCCAACCACAAGGAGAAAAGGGATATGTATAAGGAAGATGACTGAGTTGTACTGGATGGTTGTACTTAAGAGATTAAACCCTTATATGCTATTACAGTAATTTATTTTACTCTACTAGAATGTCATATTGAATGTTTTATATGCAGTAACGCACTAGTTGCTGTTTGTTTTATTAGGATGTGTCATGATATATGCCCTGCATATAACACAGATAAAACTACACAATAAAACATATTACCACGAGCGATGCCTTGAACATTAAGAAAAATCTTCACTACTTTTCCCGCTCTGTCCACGAGACAGCAGCATTAAATACACACACAAGCAACACCTAAATGTTTAATTTCTCATTGCAAGCACTAAATGCTTGCGTATAACGTCCCTTAAATAAAACGTAATTGCAGCATTGCAAGTCAAGGAAGTAAATCCCAAAACGAGCACTTCTTAAAGTGCTAGTACACCTGAATTACGAAACTAACAAAAGACATAAGAGAAGTTATGATACATATATAATTATAGTATTAAGCACATAAAACATGATTAGATTTAGCAAACAGACACTAAACAAAATTTTCTAATAGCTACTTTATATACTAACAGAAATAGCAACCTACACATAGCTATTGTTGGAAAAAAGTTAAATATTATTAGATATGCAGTAAGACACTATTGTATAAGTAGATATAGAGATTAATATTAAGAATTTCCAATACTTGAATATTACATATATACAACAGGAATCATAAATAATTACATAGGTTCATATGTTGGTGCTGGAATATCAACCCTAGGGCTTATATAAGCCTAATCATAATAATTTCCTGGCTATTTCTTTCCACATTATTTGCTTACCTGGACTCTTGTTTGGTAAGGTGGCCGGTTTGATCCCCGGGGTGCTTTTCTCTCTCCCATCCAATCATTAAGGTTTTTTTTTTTTTTGGAGTCTGGCCACTCTCTGGGTCAGGAACCTATCTCTCCAGTGCGTTTTACTTGAGTATTTTTGAACCTTAAGATGTGTACAGACCATTACATGCATATGTAAGTATATATAAATGTATATATGTATATATATTGTCATATAAGTTGACACAAATTTTGTAAAGAGTTCTGGAATAAGACTTGAATAACTACTTTCTCAAAAGTTAAGTGATAATAAATCTAATTATTTCATTAAAAGTGAGGAAGAAAATGGGAAATACTCATATAACTATAGAATAGATAAGATAATATTCTTATAGCACAGATATTACATGATACAGACTCTAGAAGTGAAAAATTACCTTAAACAAATTGAGTCTAATGAAACTACAATCTAAAAAGAACATAAATAATATCAGAATTTTAACCATAATATCTAGTCGACAAGGTATTGGTGTCTTAGCAGTTTGAATTAAAGCAATTGTGTCATGTTGGATTGATATGTGAAATGTATTAAGATGAAACAAATTTTGTTAAATGTAATTGAAAAATTGTTTTGGAACCCTGATTATAAGAAACTCTATAAGTAAGATTAAACTAGTATAAGTATGTTAGTGATGTATAAATATTAATACTTACACACAAAATTGCATATAATTATCTATTAGCTGATCATATTAACTCTTTGATATATGTAAACAGTGACATACTAAGTTATGAGGTTAAGAGACATTAGTCTAAACAATATTCACAGATTTAGAAGGTTTGTGTGGGTACTTATGTTACTCATGCAAAGAGGTACATTACCTCATAGAGATAGGAAAAGGTGTAACCAATTAGAATTAGTTAATTTAGAAGTTTCATTGTTTTCTTTTACTGTTTTGGTGTCTACAGAAGATGAGCAGAACTTCCATATAAAGAATAGTGTAAACTATACATATAGTGTAAGCCAAGAATTAAAACTATGTATATTTACTGTCATGCAAATTAAACACAAACCAACACATTGAAATATCTATCTATAAATATTAATGGACTGAATAATAATATCAAAAGGAGGAGTCTATATAAATACATAAATCTACACAATCCACAAATAGTATTTCTTCAGGAGATGCTTCTACTAGATAAAGATATAAATAATCTCAATATTAATAACTACACAGTATTAGTAAGTTCTCAATATAAACAAAAGAAAAGAGGCGTAGCCATACTAATGCATAATACAACTATTTCTCCCAAAATAATTAACACTTTTCAAGACACATCTGGTATGTTTTGCTTAGTGAATATAGAGTTGAATAGGAAAATATACACTTTAGTTAACCTATAGTGGATACCAGGACTTGGTGTAGAAACAGTAAAACATCATTTTGAAGAAATATTACATTTAACTAAAGGTAGTCTAATAATGGCAGGAGACTTCAACTGTGTAACAGATGACAAAGGTACAGATTCAAAAAGTAAGAGAAGAAGGTTACCTATATCAAAGACACTTATAAAATTTATAAATGCAATCTCCATAAAAGATATAAATTAATTTGCTGATCCAGGCTCATTAATTTATACTTTTTACTCTCATAGATATAAGACTAGTTCAAGAATTGATAGGATATACATATCCAATGATTTAGCAACAAAAATAAGTAATGTCAAAATAATAAATTGTCCATTATCAGATCATAATGCTCTAGTTTTTGAAATGGAGCTTATGCATATAAATAATAATCCCATTACAAGAATACCTTCATATGTTAAAGAATTTTTTGAAGGTGAAATAAAAACTTTCCTTGAACTGAATTCCACGGAGAACATCGGAAATGTACTATCCAGGTATATAAATAAAAGAAAAATACGGAATAAAGACATGCTAGAATTACAAAAGAAAGCTGATAAATTAAAATTAGAAATTCAAGAAGGAAATAAAGATTTAATTCAAGAATTACTACAAATTAACAAAAATATGCAGAAATTTTGCATCACATGACAACGATTAACCTAGAAAAGATGAAATTAAATTCTTATCCATCAAATCCAGCACATCAGAGACAACTAGCTAACAGAACAAAAAAAATAATAAAATCGAGGCAAATAAAAGAATTATATATCCGTAATACAAGGAAAAAAGCCACAGACCTAAATGGTATATTAGAAGCATTTAGATTACAATATAACAATAACCTCTCAAACATTCAGGGAAAACCTGACAACGATATAAAAAATTATCTTAAAAACAAAATTCTTACTAGAGTAACACAGGAACAAATTGATACTATAAGTAAACCAATTACTATGACAGAATTAAGATCACAGATTAAAAAGCTTAAACTAAATAAAGCACCTACCAGAAATGTATAAAGTAATACCTAATCAAGCTATATCTTTACTCATAAAAGTATACTCCATAGTTAATCAAGATATAATTATACCACCTTCATGGAAATACTCATTGATATCACCAAAAATGAAATCAGACAAAGATGAGAAACAATGTTCGTTGTATAGACCAATATCCTTATTAAATATCGATAATAAAATGTTCATGGCAATATATGCTGACAGGACTAAACTCTTTTCTTCCCATGCTAATTCATGATGACCAGACAGGATTTATTAAAGGAAGAAATACATATGATAATCTTAAAAGAATTCTGTCATTGATAGATAATAGTAAACATACAAACTTAGATTTAAACATAATATCCTTAGATATTAATAAAGCATTTGATTCTGTTAACTGGAATTTCCTTACGCTAATCCTAAAAGAATATAATTTTCCTACATCCTTTATTGCCCTTATCAAGTCACTATATAAAGATTCCATAGCATATGTTAAATTAGGTTCATATAGATCTGGTCCCATACAAATCAAAAAAGGAACTAAACAAGGCTGTCCCTTATCACCACTGTTATTTGCATTACTTATAGAATCATTTGCAAATCAGATCAGATCAAATAGTAATATTAAAGGCATCTGCATCAACAAAACTTTATCTCCTAAGCTACAGCTATTTGCAGATGATATACTTCTTACCCTGACATACACCAATGCATCTTTACAAGCTTTGTTTAAGGAAATAAATAATTTTCAAACTATCTCAGGTTAACAGTTCAATGAAAACAAAACAAAAAAATATGTCATGTAATACTAAAAAGAAACATATAAACAAAAAAATATTCCAAATACATAGCAGAAGATAATAAAATAGCATATTTAGGCATAGATCTACTTGAAGACTTAACTGACTCACTTATATATAATTATAATAAAACGCTAGATAGAATAGAGCAAGCGATATCTAACTGGAACAAATATATGTTTACAAGGGGAGATAGATTATATCTCATTAAATCGATTATTTTTCCTAAAGTATTATATCTAATACAAAGTTTTTCACTGCCACCACCCAAGTATATCACTCAGAGATATAATAAACTAATATTAAATGTTTTATGGTTCCCAAACAAACCCCAAATTGCCTTAAATAAACATTTACCAAATTGGGAAGATGGAAGAATCAATTTACCTGATATTGAGATATATATTATGTCCTCTGTTGTTAAAAATATAACCCTATGGTTAAATGGCCACTACAAACCTATATGGCAACAATTACATGAACAGGTCTAGATTGAACTTAATCATAACAACATATCAGATCATTTAACTATAATACCATTTCCTTAAGTTTGGATGTTAAAAGATTATCTAGAAGGTAGAAATAAAAATAATAAACTCCCATCCAAATATATGAATATCACACTAACAACATTTAAAACATGCATAAGCAAAGTACCAGATATTAATTCATGGTTCTTTCTGACCTTCCCTACAGCTTTCGCACCCACTATCCTTGATACATTCCAAATTCAGAAAATCAATATCCTCAAGATAAGTTCAATAAGCTACTGGCATCAGCTGGTAGAACAAGACAAAATATTAACTAAAGATCAGATAATCAGAAAATACAGTATAAATAATGACTCATGGCTACTTCTGCAAAATCTGAGGCAATACCTTATAAATAGAATTTGACAAATGCAAGATACAGTTAGACATACTGTCCCAAAGTTTATTGAATATATTATTATAATTAATAATCAACCTTATCAAGGTGCTGGATATCTATCTAAAATTTACAAAGCAATTAAAATAACAAAAATATTCCAAACAGACACCTACTGGAATTATTATACACAGATAAACAATCACCCACATAACGAAAAGGAAAAAAAGATTACTTTAAAATCTTCTAAGAAGTCATCATTATCAATAAACTTGCAGTTATTCACGTGGAGATTTTTGAATAGAAGTTTTTATATACCACATAAAGTATCTAAGACGTATGCTAGTGAAGATCTATGTTGGAGATGTCAGACTAAAACAAGAGCTGACTGGCAACACATTTTTCAGCAATGTAACTGTCTTACTTTGTATTGGAATAATATTAATTATTTTTTTCAGACTGTGTTTAATTATAATTATCAATTATCAAAATCTATGATTTTATTCAACTCTCCTGTTCCAGATTGTGTGCCTAAAAATATTTTAAAATCTTATGGACTTTAATGGCAGCAGCTCACAAAATCATCACCATTCACTGGAAAAGTGAGACTCCTCCTACATTTAATGAATTTAAAAATTTAGCTAGAACAGTTGGACAAATGGAAATATCTACACAGAAAAACAGAACTACCAGACCTACATCCTTATACAACTCTTGGATGAAAATACTAGAAATAATTGAGAAAATGGACAAAGATATATGAACTTATATATCATTTTTCATGTTACACTTTTATTTATAGCTTTCTTCTTAACAGACACCAATGTTTATAGTTATATAATCTTTTTTAAAGTTTATAGGTTTTACAATTGTATATATATATATATATATATATATGGGTCACCTTTAAAATCTCGAAATCGCGTTTGCCCGAAACGGAATCCGACGGGACGAGAATACCGAAAACGCAGATGACCGAAAAGGACGGACTCGGTAAGTGTGCGATCGAGTGAGGGATTTAGTGTTAGGGAGCGGACAGGTAAGTGTGCGATAGTGAGGGACTGTGGGTTAGGGGTGGGTTAAGTGAGTTAGGGTTAGGGTGCAGGTAGGGTGTGTGTGCGATGGTGAGGGACTGTGGGTTAGGGGTGGGTTAAGTGAGTTAGGGTTAGGGTGCAGGTAGGGTGTGTGTGCGATGGTGAGGGACTGTGGGTTAGGGACTCGGTAAGTGTGCGATTGAGTGAGGGATTTAGTGTTAGGAGCGGACAGGTAAGTGTGCGATAGTGAGGGACTGTGGGTTAGGGGTGGGTTAAGTGAGTTAGGGTTAGGGTGCAGGTAGGGTGTGTGTGTGATGGTGAGGGACTGTGGGTTAGGGGTGGGTTAAGTGAGTTAGGGTTAGGGTGCAGGTAGGGTTAAGTGAGTTAGGGTTAGGGTGCAGGTAAGGGTAAGTGTGCGGTAGTGTCGGACCTTAGGGTTAGGGTTTGGGTTAGGGATAGTGCATATGTTATGTAGTGTACTGTGTTGGTGTAATGGTTTTCGGTGTTTTGCGTTGTCGGCGTTTTATGTTTTCGGTCTTTTCATTTCGGTCGTTAGTGTTTCGGGCAAACGCGGTTTCGAGGTTTTAAAGGTGATCCATATATATATATATATATATATATATATCATTTTCTTTTTTGATTTCATGTAATATTTGACAAATTATCAATAAAACGCTACTAAACCAGTACAGCTCCTGATGCCAAACAGCAGGACTAAACGCCTCCCAAACACATGTATGCTTGTTCTGGAAGTCAAAGGCAAAAACAACAAGCTGCTACTAAACCAACACAGTTCCTAATTCCAAGCAGCAGAACTAAACGCCTCCAATAAGCACAGTCAGAGAGGTGAAACTCAACAAAGATGAACTCAGCCAGATAACCAAACTCACTGAAGCAGGTCTTTTTAAATTCCAAAGGGATAAGCAAACAAGATGCCAATAAACGAACGACTTCAATTTTATTAAGCACCACGATACTGCTTTTCGTCGGCACCCTGCACCAACTTCTTCAGACTTTGAAAAATAACAACTCACACTTAAGTGCTGCTACATTTAAAGCCATTGCAAGCAAAGTCTATTACAAAACACACCCTCCAAGTCATGTCTACAATCACTCTGGCCATGATTTTACATTTATGATCATTGACCAGTTGAACTATGTGAATTGGGGGGGGGGGACTGAATCCCTGAAATTAGAAATGAAGGAGCTTATGTGACAGTTGAGACTTGAAGCCTACCATCACCCCGGCCTCAATAGTATGTTATCTATCAGCTGTGTCCTTAAGCTGAGGAGTTTGGAAAGATGATGTATGGGTGGTATAACATCGGGTGTGATTTGGACATAGGACCGGTTGAGCGATCTTGATATATATTTTATACCATGTTTGGTAGATGGAATGTCTTTTTATCAATATTTGAAATATTATGGCATGCTTTTTATTTATTTTAATGTGTCAGTGTTATTACGCGTATTTGGTTCAAAGTAAGTGTGCTTTTATAATATAATTAACAATCGATTGCATTATTTAAGTGCTATGTAAGGAACAGTATTAGTTTTACAGTTGTATATTTTATATCACATACAACTTTTTATATTGTGTGTTTATGGGATAGGAACATTTTAGTTAGATTGAAGCTACTTGTGCCTGTTCCTTTAAGGTAATTGGAGGGTGTGTTTTGTAATAGACTTTGCTTGCAATGGCTTTAAATGTAGCAGCACTTAAGTGTGAGTTGTTATTTTTCAAAGTCTGAAGAAGTTGTTGCAGGGCGCCGACGTAAAGCAGTATCGCGGTGCTTAATAAAATTGAAGTCGTTCATTTATTGGCGTCTTGTTTGCTTATCCCTTTGGAATTTAAAAAGACCTGCTTCAGTGAGTTTGGCTATCTGGCTGAGTTCATCTTTGATGAGTTTCACCTCTCTGACTGTGCTTATTGGAGGTGTTTATTTCTGCTGCTTGGAATTAGGAACTGTGTTGGCTTAGTAGCAGCTTGTTGTTTTTGCCTTTGACTTCCAGAACAAGCATACGTGTGTTTGGGAGGCGTTTAGTCCTGCTGTTTGGCATCAGGAGCTGTGCTGGTTTAGTAGCAGTTTGTTTTTTCTTGCCTTTGATCTTAAATTATCAATAAAAAAAAAAGATTTAAATGTAGCTTGCTACAGATCCCCCACCATGCCCCGAGATTCTCACTACACCTTTCTAAAGATACTGGAAAATATTAAGATACAACCAAACACCATAATACTGGGTGACTTCAACTACCCTGCCATTAACTGGGAAAACTACTCGGGTACCAACACCTTTTCCCAAGGTTCTTGGAATTCATAAATCCCAACGCCCTGGATCAACCAATCCATAGTCCCACCAGGGGCTCAAATATCTTAGACCTGGTCATTACCAACATGGGAGATAGATGCTCCTCACCAGTGGTCATCCCCTCATTGGTCAGGTCTGACCATAAGAAAATCACCCTTGACATCCACATCCCACCCCCACCCCCCAGTAAGGAAACCTCCGTAATAAACTTATCGAAAGCCAACTTCATGCTACTGAAGTCAGAAGTGACAAACTTCTGGACACCCATGTGGATGGGATCTGAAAGTTCGACTGCTGAATCTACACTAAGGCACTGTATGAGCACATCCACTCGTGCATAAATCGTGTCATCCCAAATAGAACCAAGATGCTCTCCTCCAAAGAAAAGAAGCCAATCTGGTGATCCCCTGCTATAAAAAAGCTATACAACAGAAGGAAGAAACTTTTGCAGAAAAGAGGAAAATCCCAGGATGCAAAGAACTCCCTCACCAGCCTCCATAAGAAGCTGAGATCCCTCATAAAATCCTCAAAAGCTCATTACGAAAATAAAATTGCCAAAGATTCCAAAGACAACCACAAGGCATTCTATAGCTATATTAAGAATCTAAACGACAATGCTCAGATCTGCTCTGAGCTACAACAGAATGGCATTAAATATACTGATCCCAAGGATATTGCCAATATCCTGGCTGATCAATTTAGTGCCAGCTTCAACCCCTCTCACCTGCTAAAGGGCCCATCTCAGTACCAAAAGATTGCTAAATTCCGGTAATCACGGCCATACAGGTAGAAACTGCACTCTCCAAAGCTAAGAATATGGCATCCTTGGGACCAGATGACATCCCGGGCTGTATACTGCATGAACTACAAAATAAACTGGCACCTCACCTTAGTGTCATGTTTAATCATAGCCTCACCTCAGGCTCCGTGCCCACTGAGTGGATTACAGCTACAGTTATCCCACTCCACAAGGGGGGATCCACATTGGATCCCGGGAACTACCGTCCCATCAGTCTGATGAGCCTGATCTGCAAGGGCATGGAACGCATTATCATGTAACTTATAAACAAAGACATTGGCAACCTTTAAACACTGGACCCCCACCCAGTTTGGGTTCGTGAAGGGCCGATCCTGTTTCCTGAACCTGATTGACTTCTTCAAATCAGTCTCCAGAGCTGTGGATGAGGGTAAGGTAGTCCACACAGCCTATCTGGACCTCACCAAGATCTTCAATGCCATCCCCCACTCTGGAATCATAGATAAACCTACTTAGCTGGGCATAAATCCCTATGTCACTCGGGTTGCCAACTGGCTTACTGACAGAACCCAGACTGTAAAAGTAGTCGACTCCAAATCCAGCTCCAGACAAGTGGTGTACCTCGGAGTACAGTCCTTGGACCACGCTTGTTTGGCATCTACTTCTCTGAAGTACAGGCCAACACTAAGGGACTCTGGCTAACAAAGTTCACAGATGACTGCAAACTTGGAGCCATTATTGAATCCCAAAATGATAAGGATATTCTACAAAAGGGCCTTACAGAAACAGATGCCTGGTTTCAGAGCCATGCGCTCAAGCTTAATGCCAAGAAATGTATAGTTATCCCCTTTGGAAAAAAACATGTACCCATGAATTATCACATAGGTGGCAGTACACTAAACATCAAAAGTGTGATGAGAGACTTAAGGACACAGGTGGGACAGTATGTCTCTCCTTCTATAACCATATCACCACAACAGTCAGGAAATCCTTCTATGTAGCACACCTCATCACTAAGGGCTTTTCATCAAGAAAAAAGGAGGTCATTGTCCCACTGTACTCATCCCTCATTAGACCCATTATAGAGTATAATGCCCCATTTGGTATGTACCTCACAAGACATCGGCAACAGCTGGAAAGGCCGCAGAAATACCTCATGAAAAGAATCACAGGCCTAAAGCAGATGCCATATGCTGACCGCCTAAAAAAACTCCAGCTGTACTCTGTGGCATATCGTCTACTCAGAGGTGATCTCTGCTTAACATACAAGGCCATGTCAAACCCTGAGCTACTGGACATGCTCCACTTAAAGAACTCCCAATTCCTCAGAGCCACACGCTCCAGGGATCTAAACCTTGTCATCACAATAAACAAAACATGCTGGAGGAATAGGTTCCTGACCCAGAGACTCTGCATACTCTGAAATAGACTGCCCATACATGTCAAGCAGAGCGCCTCCTTGGCTCTCTTCAAAAGGAACCTTGATGATTGGATGGGAGATAGGAAATTCACCCCAGGGATCATGTCAGTCGCCCTGCTAGACAGGGATCCAGGGAAGTAAATACTCTGGGGAAATATATCCAGGGAATTGTTATGGCTAGGCTTGTATAGGCCCTAGGGCCAATAGCCTAGTACCAACCTATGAACCTATGACCCTATGAACCTATGAGCCTCCTTTATTACAGCTGTAAAGATTCCACTATTCAAAGATATGTGATTCTGATAAATCAAAGGACCTGGAACATGAAAGCAAACAAGACCCCAGTTTGTTGAAAGTGGCTTTAAATACTCCAACACACAAAGTGAAATTGTAACTGGGATAAAATATATTTAAAAAAAAAATGGAACAGGTGGTGAGTGAGAGACTTCTACCACTATATAAAACAAACCCCAAGTTGATAAACCAGGGCCAGAGCACATGTGAATTTATGCTATCCATGGGCATTACTTCAGCAACATCAAAAACCTTTTTAAGACAGAGGAATTTACTAATGAAATGCCCTGTCTTGTAGCAGTCTACATGCTGAAGTCACAAAACTTTATATAGGCGACTGCAACACTAAGGTACCAGGTTATATGAAATGAAGGAGATGAGATTAGAGTGCAGTTCACACCAAAACCAGGACAGAGAGAATTGTTCCAGCCTTGAAGTATTTTCCCTGAGCCTGTTGTGCTGGACATAATAATCCTTAATGGACAAGTCCACCCTCACTTGTAGTTTAACTCAATACATGGATTACTTTTCTTGGTCCAGCATGTTTCTAGTATGGATTAGTTAACAGAAACAAGTCTGTACTTCATAAAATTGTCATTTCCTTGCCTTGAATTCAAAGGAAAGAAAACCCACCCAACTTTTTTAAACTTAATCTCTCATGTGCTTTGACAGAGGAATTTGTCTAAACTTGCATGACATACTATAAAACTAGTAAAATATGTATTTTTTTTTTTTTATCATATACTTCCAACATTCTTCAATAGGCAGTCCTCGGTCTTTCTGTTGTCAGAACCTACAATGAACGCATGTGCAAAACATTGCAGAATTTTCCCCACTGCCTTTGTTGCACAAAGGAAGAGAAACAATACAAGTGTGTATAGCTGACCACATCTTTTTGGGCAGCTGTCCACTTGTAGGTATTACTTTCTCTAAGGGCAACACTTTTGCACACAGTAATGTGCTGGTCCTAAGTACAGCTTTGGTCATTTCTAATTTGTCATGCTCTAAGATTGATGAGGAATTGGTATGCTACAGTGTAACAAATAAAAGGGTAGCAATACAACAGAAGTGATGTTACGCACAAAGACATTGGTGCTTCAGTAAAAGAAATATGAAAACTCTTGTAACACAAACTAATGAACAGAATGTTGCATCTATTTTGTACTGCACTTCTTTTTAAGGGTACAAATAACATGATAATAATTAAAATAATTAAAATACTTTGAAGTAAATGCAGAATATTCCTCCAACGTTAAGGATAAAACCCACACTTCTCTTCCCAGTACCAATAGGCGAAGAGCTGAAGAAGTCAATTAATTTTATGAGTCTTCTGACTAAATGATATGCAGGTCATATATTTTGATTTTTTCCAGTTCTGGTTGTCTTCTTATTTTTATTTATTTTATTTTACATTTGTTGACAGAGATGTCCAACTGAGCTGAAGAGCCCTTTTTCAGTGGAGGCGCAGGGAGAAAAGCTCCAACATATTATGCAATTTTCATCATAAATTAGCATTAAACAGCAATGTTACAGGATTATTACAAGGCATTAAGTAGCAATACAGTGTCAATAATCAGGAGTATAGCATAACCATTTCAAGACGTATAAAAATAAATATGTCATTAAGATGAGTATAGTTTTTGGAGTAAGTGGTTACAAAAAACTCAGTTTTATCATGATGTAGTTGCATGAAGGCAAGACAATTACAATAGAATGTTTCTCTGAGACAATTTGCTTAACAGATTTTAGAATACAGTAGAAATAGTAGTCAAGGAGGATTGGAGAGAGAGTTCTAATTATTACCATCATATGATTTTGTCCCAAAGCCTACCTCTAGTCTACCAGGGCCATCATCTTGGTAGTCTGTTGCTTGTACCTTCACTAGAACCTAAACAATGAAATAGTTGTTTCTCTGTTTCAGTCCTATCCCCTACTCTTGGGTTTGGATATATGTGATTCACATCATTGGGGGGGGGGGGTACTACACCTCCTCATATATGTGCATACTTTTGTGCGCCTGTTGATGAAGGCTACCAAGCTCATGGCTTAATGAACTGAATGTACACCCCAGGTAATTTCCCAAATGTCAAAGCTATTCCTCTAAGGGATTGCAACATAGGACATCTCTGTTCTGCCTACACCTCTTAGAGGACAAGAACAAGCATCTTTAGCACACCAGATTCAGAAGGCACCCATGCCTCTAATCAAACATGGGTCAACTGGCTTGTAGTCATGGCCTTGTGCCTCTATACTGGGGAGCATTGCTTTTGTTACTTGCGACCACATGTTGTAGCCAGATATTTAGGCTCAAATTGTTTGGTTATTTGATGTCAGATATTGATGAAGAGCACTGAAGGAGTCTCATAAAAATGATCATTCTTTCTCCGAAATGGAGTGACCACAAAATGAGAATGTAGAAGAAAGGGAGTTTGATTAGTGGAGGACCACCTGCTCTTTTGCAAAAAATGTTTGATTCATGTTACTGAGTTTTATTTGTATTGCATGTTTATAGATTGTCTATTTCAGTTAAGAGCATTCTTAGCTATATGTGCAGGCATGTATTTCTATACCTTATGAATTTCTGCAGAAATGTAGTAGACTCCAAAGGCAAACAGTCAGAAGAATGTGGAAGATGAGTCAAAATGATTACACTGGCACTTGTGTAGAGATTGGGTGTGTTACTTTAATTTGTACAGTAAAACTTTCACAGTTTTGTTGCCCATCATATTATGGATGGGGATACATTTACACTATTTCTGTCAGTGGCATAATTCTTCATTTTGTCTGCTCAGTAGGTCACAATCAAATATTGTAATGATGCAAATAAGGTTGTTTTAACCTCACACCAGATTAAATTTGAGAAGTCATTTTTTTGCATAAAAGAATTCCATTCTGTGTTAGTCAAACCTTGAATCCTTTTAAGGACTAGCAGGAGGTCAAGTACAGCTCTGTGACTAGAGTGACAAATCCTTGATTTTGCATGAAATTATTCAGATTCCACCATATCTGGAATGCAGGAAGAGCTGGTACAGGGGATGATAAGAATGGGATGGAGAAAGCTTGACTCTCCAACCTTCAGAAGAATAAGTTCCGTGACTGGTCTGTGAGTTGAGCATGACATGTACTTATATTTGCAGTGCATACTACAACCAGAGACAGCAAATGTGGGAACATACAAATGTGGTCAGATACCAGCATATAATGGTAGCCACACCTGTGGCAGTGGATACAAAAACATCCTTGCAAATTATTCCACATGAAATGTATCATCTGAAATGCAGTCAGATGGCAGTGGCTGCAAGAAGATGCATAGTGGCATTCTCAGCTGGATGACCCCAGAAACAAAGTAATGTTTCCATTATACATGAGCCAGTTCAGATCACATTTTCAGTAATTTTGCAGTTTTAGAGGCCTTCTTTTGCTGGGTGGGTTCTTTGTTTTCCAAGAGGGAAACCTCTTGGTTATCAGGCTATGCACCAGTCCAAAGAAGGGAGGAAGCATGGAGCCATCTAACTGCAGCTAGTTAGTATGCTGAGGGGGTTAGTGGGCCCCATCTTCTAGGTCATGCTGGGTAATGAGGTATACAACTGGGGAGTATTAGGAGATTGTGAGGAAGCTGTCGCTGCCTCCACAGAGAGGCTTCCCAATTGCTTGCATCACATTAACCAGCTGATGCCTCCCTAGCTCTTGTTCTACACCAGAATCAGGCAGTGAGTGCATCACCAGCATGACCCCCCTCCCCTCCTTCTCTCCTGAAAAAGGGGACCAGGCTGTTATATTATGGTTTATATGTAACTTTCAGCAGTAATGATGAACCTTCATTACAGCCGGAAATACCAGCATAAACCATAATAAAATATAAGAACACACAAATGGGCCTACTAACAATATATTTCCTAATAAAGGTTATATGATGATATAAGTAGAAAACTACGATGAATCATACCCAACTCCCATGAAATTATCACACACACACACACACACACACACACACACACACACACACACACACACACACACACACACACACACACTTAAATCATCAACCATTTTCTTCATTGGTATTAAAGTCATTATTATCTTGTCACGCAAACAGAGAAGGTAAATACTTTTACCATAAAATGCAATCTGACTTCTACAAGTTTTTTTTCCAGTTATTTTAGCTGCTGTGATAGATTATGAAGTGAAACAAACAGGAATACAGTCCACCAATTTAACTTAAGGCTGTCACAGCTCATTGCTCCCACTTATAAAAAGGCATGATATAAATTTGGATAATTGCACCCCTCCTGGGGCACTGCTCCCTTAATTTCTGCAAATAGAACTGTATTATTAACTGCCTCCATTTTGTCTGAACTCTCTCCTTGTTGATCCTCCTGAATTGCTTCCTGAAAATCCTTCTACAGGCTTGAATATTACTGAGAATGTTTGATTAATACATATCCTATGACCTTTTTCACCCACTTGCAATGACTGTCCTAGTACTAACCCCTTACAGGAGTGCTTGGCATGTTATTCTGCTTCCCTCACATATTGCAAAGATAGCAGATGTTCATAATCTATGTAGAATCTTGATCCAGATTTTCCTTCCTCATGTTTCCAGAACAAACAAATGACCATCTGCTCCACTGCACAACTCTAGCATGTACCAATCCCCATGCTTCCATCCCTTCAAGATCTGGAAACAGATTTCATGTCACCTACCAATCACCATAATTTGTTGGTCCCAAATATTGACTACCTGCTAAACATCCTGATCCCTCTCTTATATTTCTTCCATTCCCACTTGTCACAATTTGCTTTTTCCTCTGGAATATAGCAATTGTCTTCATTAAATCATGATTACTATATTCCTCACTTATGAGATGTATCCTGCCAAGGATGCTGTATGTCGGGTCAGTCTACAAAAGCTTAGGCACCCTCCTCTCAGGCAGTACATCTGATCTATACCAAAAATGTTATCGAACTTAAAGGCCATATTTCATATGAAAATCCTCAGGACTGTTTTGTCACAAGTCCATGAATGAAGGTGTCATATAGTATCACTGTCAGTTCTCCTTATGGTGATTTACAGCTGCAAAAGCTTTTTGGCAGATATGTACCTCACTTGGGGACCCTTTTTCTTTGTTTTTGAAATTTTGTGAGACATATTACTTGTCATGTCAGGTATAAAGCGGAAATGTGCCTGCAGTTGTTAAACTCCCTATAAAGATAAACATTCTCTCTTTTTTTTTTTAGCTCTTGAACATGATTACAAAAACTCCTTAATTGTCAAATCTTTTTGTAAGCAAAACTATTAGAAGCTGCTTCAACTCTCTTAGATTGTAAACAGAGAATAAGTGTCTTCAGGCTTCAGTGTGAGCTAAGATGACTTAGTTGTCTGTCTTGGATGCCCCCCTTCAGTCTTGGAAAAAGTTAGAAAATTTAAGGAAGAGACAAAACATTTTGGGGAAATCTATTTATCTTGTTTGTTTGGATTCAAAAGTCTCTGCTGCGGTACTTGATTAGCCCTTGGACTGTCCAAATGTTGCTCATGTATCATGTGTCAAGACCTGTGAGGAGGCCAACATGACATTGGACTCTACCCATACCTCTCAACCTCTTAGAGCAAGAAATCTGGACAAAGCCATAAATAATGGAGGGACAAAGGCCCAAAAATAGAGGCACTTTTTAAATATTGCTACTACAAACTTAGAAAGTTGCTAGAGTAATAGATTTTGCATTATTATGGATTTCTGTAGGGTATTAAGTCTGAAACTCAAATGTCTGTCATTATTTTCTGACTTAACCACAATTTTATGGGAAATGGACCAAAAATATGAGGCAAAAATCTGGACAATCTGCTAAAATCTGTTCAGTTAAGAGGTATGATGCCACATCAAAACTGAATGGATGGCCGGTTTAGCTGTGGAGGGAAAATGAAGGCCGGTACTCACTGAGGGATTAAGGGGAATCCAACAGCTGTTGGTCCAAGACTACATCCCAGCAAGTGTTCTTGAGGAACATTTTAATTTCCTGCACATACTATTTCCTTAGGTACTCCTAGGAAAAGAAAATACAAAATGAAGCCCATTTCTCATCCACTTGTTTCATCTCCTTCTGTTAGAGACCTCAAAGAGGATCGTTTAATTTTCTAAGAGTTTGTTAACTCGTATAGCCTTTCAAGCTTCTCACTTTCCTTCTCCTTCATATGCTTCTGCCCATAAAAAGAGATACAGGGAATCTTCTCCTGAGGACAAAGAATCCGCTCTCTGAGGCTGAAGATCTTGATAATGTTCTACAAATACATTTTCTTACTGGCTAAGAATCTGTGACAAAAGACACGTTGTTCTTTGACGCACCCCTACTCCTTGAAGAGTTGACATTTGCCAAAACTATTTACCAAGTTAATTAATTTTTCAAAAGCGAGGATAGCCAGATATCTGATTAATAAAACATATCCTACAAGTTATTGAACTTGGAAGTCCACTTATCTTTGACCATTCCTTCAGTTTTAGAAATACTAGAAGATGCCTTTGTGTCAGCTTCTTTGTCGCCAGAATCCCAACCCCATTCTTCAAAGATGCCAGAGAGATTTAAGGTACCTGAATCTCACAAGTACTTTTATAAAACCCTTACTCTGATCCTATAGTTACTTATTTAGAATCATACAGACTTTCTAAGCTGTTAACTTCCTACCTAATGACAAAGACAGCTTGGTTATGTAGCAATATGGCACAGGAATTTGATGAAAGCGCTCAACCAGGAGAGCAAATAAACCGTTTTTTCAGTATTGCGGTTTCTTTTTTACTAGTTGGGTTTATTGACCATTGGTTCGAGTGGTGGCTGACTGCTGTACATTATCCTGAGACCTGTGGGTTGCGTTATTGGTTTTTGACTTTTTTTTCTTGGTTATTAATATGGCACAAAGGTTTACATCTACCTGTCTATTCCTTAGTGCCATAAACCATTAATACACATATATCTAGATACTTGCTTTCTGTTTTAGATAACCTGTCCAAACTGGTTTCTGATATACTATACCCTGATATGAAATTTTCTTTACAAACTCTGCTTCTCGTATATCTTGGCATTCAGTCAACTGTGGTTATAATGCAACAAATGCATAATCTATAGCAGATGCAACAGGTCTCATTCTAAGAGGAAATGCTTGTCTATGGGCTTCAGTCATCTTCTTGATAAATGCACTCTTATATAACAATTATTTATCCGGTAATTACTTTGTATAGATTGGCTCCCTGTAATGCCAAGTGCTGAGGTACAGATGAAAAAGACCAAAAAATGCTGAAGAGTTAATATCTAACATCCTTTGTTGTTGTTGTGTCTTTCAGCTTTTCCCGGTTAGGGGTCGCCACAGCGGAACTCCGGTCTGCTAATGATTGGCAGTAGATTTTAACGTGCCGAGTTGCCAGCCCTGACGCACAACCTTCAACGAAGGTATGCCCATTCAGGAATGTCTCCACACACAAGATGCTCTAGCTGAGATTCAAACAGGACATCTTACTCTGAGGTGACAATGCTACCGCAGCACCACCACCGCTCTCCTTTAAACTTTTTTTTTTTTTTTGCAGAATGGCAAGCACCTTTGCGTAACCCCTCCCTCAAACTTTTATATACAAAATCTGAGATCACCATACCTTGGAGAAAAGGGAATATTCCAAACAATGTCCATCTTTTTATTTTATTTATTTTACAATTGTTTACCAGGAAAGTCCAACTGGACACAGGTCCTTTTATAACAGAGGCCCAGAGAGAAAAGCTCCTAGAGTAACAAATACATACAATAGAGAAACAAATACAGCCAAGTGAGAAGCAAATACATACAAGATAGCGGTTTCAGACACTAAGTAGAACAACAGTAATTTACATAAAAAAATGGTTGTTTACATTTAGTGGCTATATCCAAATGATTATGTACAGTTAAAGTGAAACTACAATTAGTGATAGATCATGCTAACAGAGTAAGAGTAATGATAACAGAGTGAAAAGGAGGAATAGGTTATCCAGGGGAGTTGCAGGGGCAGAGCCAGCTGTTAGTAAGGTATATTTTTAGAAGATTTTTAAATTGATGTGTTGAGGAATTAATTACTAGTGAGTTAGATTATTCCAGTGTTTGGAGATGTAGTTGGAAATAAGTGATTCACCTGCTGAATTGTTAGCTTTGGTGGTGTGTAGAAGTAGTTTGTTGCTGGAGCAAATGTTTGGACTTTGTATATGAAAGTCCATTTTTCAGCCATTCATTTTTCTATATTTCAGGATCTGTTAAAGTATTTTTCAGTGTTTCAACTGATTACCACAGAGTTTCAGAAAATTAGAGAAAATGGTTAAGATTATGCAAAAGGTCACACATTTGTTTCTCCCACTGTTCTTAAGTTTCAGAAAAATTATACTGCCTAATCTGAACCATTTATTCGTAATCCTCAAGGGCAGTCTCATCAAAAATCTAAACATTTTCCAAAAAAGAAAAACTGGCAAGACAAGCCAGAAACTGACTACAAGGGTTGCAAAGGATCATTTCCAGATAGACCTATTACCTTTTGACTGTCTTGTTCAGCCTTCCCTGTTCCTCTCCCACCATGGCAATTCCCCTTTAAAAACTGCAGGGGAACCTCATAACTATGGACTCATGGGGTTCTAACCATTGTAGAAAATGAATGCAGCCACAGTGGAACTCTCTCCTCATCCTTTCAGTCATCCCATGAGATGTTCATTATTATGAATACTGTTGTAGTAGCCTTAGCTATATGAATTATATCCTGCGAGCTTTCAGATCTTCAGGTCACCTTCCATGCACCCAAACCATTAGTCATCTTGAACTGTGCTGAATTAAAAGCCAGGGTTGAGTACCATGCCCTTCAGTCCTTTCCTGCTGCCAAGAAGAGTGTTCCTCTAAGTGTTTTTGAGGATCAATGGTCAGCTAATGCTGTTCCATTGCTTGGCAAGTAAGTTCCCTTTCAGGAAAAAACTTCCATTTTACTTTTATTACCTGTGAAAACATGTTTGTTTCTGAAAAACAAATACTTTTAAGCAAGTGTTGCCTGTCTTGTGACTTTTATGCACTTTTAAATGAGTGCACACTTTTTTCATTTTGTGGTAGAAAGTTTTTAATAATTTAAAGTAATTTTTCTGTGAAATATTTTGGGGCTAGGGAGTGTGTTTAAATTGCTTTTAGCTATGTTTTTTATGGCAAAAGTTACTTTTATAATTGTTTTTTTACCAACTATTGCTGTTAAGCCTCCCCAGGAAATAAGTACCATTTGGACTTGACCATGGAACAAAGTGGAGTTCCCCTGGTCAGACATTCTTCCAGCCACAAAAAGAAAGAGTATTAAGTAGCCTTCACCACCATAACAGGCTGATAATTTACCTCAGCTGCAGGTGATTGAATTTGCTCTGGCTAAATCTGGTTCCTCAGACCACTAATCTTTTTCCTCAGATCACTCTGGTGTAGTCCATACAGCCACTGTGGACCAGGGGAAAATTGCCTTATCCTCTGAGGTTTTTGGGCTCCCCTCACTGAGCAATGATGGGCCTCTCTTGTCAGTTGAGGGAGAAAGGGCAGGGAATGTACCACTGATTAGCAAGAATGTTGTTCCCATCCCTGTGAAAGCTGTTTCTGGTAATGTTGGATCTGTTTTTCCACAAATTCCTGTCAAAAACAGACAGAAATCTAATAATCGAGCTTCTCCTGTGACAGTTGCTCTGGATAGGAGTAATTTATTGGGCTTGTCTCAGGGTCTTGTGCAGGCTCCTGGCTGTTTTTGTAAAGCAGCTTCCATTAAAAAATGGATTCCTCTTTCCTTGAAGAGGTTCAAGAAATGGAATCTGCAGGGGATTGTGAAGAGACAGATGCAGTCTCTTCTTATCATATTTCTGATTCAGATTCTGAGGAGAATGTGGTATCTGATTTTTCCAGTGAAGTATTCTCTTTCTCTGGGACTATTTCCTGGATAAACCAATGTTTTCATTTGGAGAATACTGAGGTTTCTCTGTCCTTAAGAAAATATCATGATTTGGTAAAACTGGAATTTCCAGTCTTCACCTACCCTAGCAGTTCTGTTAACTATGTAGGATGGTTTTCCCCAACATGCATTTTCCCAACCAGTCAACCTGCTGCCTCTAAGAAAGAGGTATATTGTATAAAATTGTTCCTCAGTCTTTTTAGTTGTTATACACAACCTCAGACCTGAATCAGCAGCTATAGCTTTAGTAGCTCCAGTTGCTGCTAAACATTTTGCTAATTCTATTCCTCCTCCTCCTGATGATGAAGAAAAAGCTTTTGGTAAATTTGGTAAAGAAGTGTGGGCTTCTGAAACTTTGATTTTTATTTTTTTAAAGTGTCATACTGATATCTTGAAGCTTATCCTAATATTAAATTATCTGGAATGTTTTGCCATCAGTTTCCTTCTTGCGAGGAAAGAACTGCAGTGTGTAGTTTAGTTTCATTTCTCAAGTCACTACTCATTGTTTAAAATGCATTTATGGCTCTGTAGATACTCCTTCCAAGGCTGCTGCCATAGGTACTGATTTAAGGAGGTTTGCCTGCCTGCATTCTAAGAACCTTCCAGATGATATCAAGAATCTTCTTCTTTCGGCTTTTCCCGGTTAGGGGTCGCTACAGCAGAACTCCGGTAAGCTAATGATTGGCAGTAGATTTTTATGGTGCCGAGGTGCCAGCTCGATATCCAACCTTCAATGAAGCCACGCCCATTCATGCATATCTTTTGAACACCACTCGACTGTGGGGAGGACATGCAGACTTCACACAGAAGGTGGTCCAGCCGAGAATCGAACGGGAGAACATCTTGCTGTGAGGCGACAATGCTACCGCTGCACCACCGTGGCTTTCCCAGATGATGTCAAGAATGAAATTTAAAAATTTTCCCTGGATAAAGATTTAGTTTTTGGAGTTTCCACTGCAGAGATTATCAAAAAGTGTGATTTGAGAGGAACTCTGATTCAGGGAGCCCCTCAGACTTTTAACCACCCCCTTTGAAGCTTTCCAAGGAACTCTCTGCTCCCTCATCTGAAGTTGGCAAAAACAAAATAAACTATCCCAGAAGAATACTAGTAAGTAGATGATTAAAAAGCCATGGCAGACAGGATCTGGAAAGAAAACAGGCCCCCCACCCCCTCATGAAGGACAGTCAGATAAGTCAGAATGACTATGAGAAGCATAGCTGGCTAAACCAGCACCCTGTATCAGTACTTACTTTTTTTGTAGCAAAGAGTTGCTACAGTTTATAATTTACCTGTATGAGCACTGGGGCACTCAAGTTTTAGTTTAAAAATCTTCTTATAAAGTGTAGCAAACTGCTTTCTACAAATGTAGCAAACAGTTGCCACAATTTATACCCTAACTGCATGAAATGCTACAGCACTCAGGTTTTAGTTAAAAAAAATTAGACTGTAGCTACAGTGTAGCCAGCAGTTGCTACAGTTTAGACAAAAAAAAAAATCAAAATAAACTATCCCAGAAGAATGCTAGTACGTATATGATTAAAAAGCCATGGCAGGCAGGATCTGGAAAGAAAACAGGCCCCCCCCACCCCCTCATGAAGGACAGTCAGATAAGTCAGAATGACTATGAAAAGCATAGCTGGCTAAACCAGCACCCTGTATCAGTACTTACTTTTTTTGTAGCAAAGAGTTGCTACAGTTTATAACTTACCTGTATGAGCACTGGCACACTCAAGTTTTAGTTTAAAAATCTTCTTATAAAGTGTAGCAAACTGATTTCTACAAATGTAGCAAACAGTTGCCACAGTTTATACCCTGCCTGCATGAAATGCTACAGCACTCAGGTTTTAGTTAAAAAAAAAATTTAGACTGTAGCTACAGTGAAGCAAGCAATTGCTACAGTTTTGACCATGCACGGAGTGCAAAAGTGCTCCAGTTTGACTGCAAATGCAATACTGAATATTAAAAGCCGGTATTGCATTAGAGAGAGGGATTGTCTGACTGCACCTATTCCTACACTTTGCACCTGGGTTAGTTACCCCTCTCATCCCACTATAGTTATGCTACTGATCACTAAATGGGAGATCTTGTCCTCCTCTACTCCTTCTGTGGTAGTTCTGTAATCATTCAGAAAGCTTGGATCTCCATTTCTGACTTTGGCAACAGATTGTTTCAGACAAATGAGTCCTGAATGTGTTTCATCAGAGATATAGATAGCAGTGGGAGGAAATGCCTCCTTTTCAGGGGATTCCATATCTTCTGCCAGATCAAACTGGTATCTTCTCTTTCCTCCTGTCTTATAACATATGCACTCTTAGGTGTAATAAAACTTGTCTCTTCCTCAGTTAGGGGAAGGATTTTACTCAAGAATGTTTTAATGCCAACGATGATTAAAAAACAGAGACAAGATCTGGATCTTTCTTTTCTGAACCAGTTTGTATTAATACCCAAGTCCAGAATGCTTTTACTAGACACCCTGTTACCATTCTTCCCCATTTGAGTTTTCTAGTATCCTTAGATATAAAAGCTATATATCATCACATTTCTGTTCATCTGGATTTCAGGCATTTCTTAAAGCTTTATGTTTATCTTCTCTAGCTTTGCTTATGGGCTATTCACTACTCCAAGACTGTTCATAAAGTATCTAGCTCCTGTGATAACCCACTGCAGGCTACATTTTTGCATATTTAGGTGACTTTCTTATCTTTGCAGAGTTTTTTTCAAGGGATCAGAAATCTCTCTCTAGGGTAAGAGATCTCCAACACACTCTGAGATTTGAACTGAATACTCAGAATTCTTTTCTGCCACCCTCTCATGGAATTATGTGTCTGGGCTGCCTGCAAGACACTTCAGTATAAAGAGTTTGTCTTCCACAGGAAAAAAATAGAGCTATATTTAGATTTATCCCAGGGGTTCTCTACTCAGACTTCAGTCTCTGTGAGGGAATACCTCAGGAATCTAGGTCTCATGGCATCCATGATTCCCAAGATATCTCTTGCAATACTTCAAATGAGAGAGATACGATGGTGTCTGAAGTCTATCTGGTCCCAGCATCAACACCCATTGTTTTTTCAAATTCCATTTCTGGGATTTGTAAAAAGGGAAATCGGAAAGTGGAGACATCAAATTTCTTAGAATCCAGGTCTCCCATTCTAGCCATCTGCTCCAAGCAGCCAGTTACAACAGATGCCCCAGACTTTGCTTGAAGAACAGTGTCAGTGGGGCAAACAAGTGCAGGACCTTTGGGGCAAAAAAGACAGGCCAAAACACTCAAATGTAAAAGTGATTCTAGCTGTTGTAGATGCTCCCAGTTCTCTGAATCTTCCAGGTCCCTGGGACCTCTTCAAATGTTTACAGACAATACTACAGTGATGTGATACATAGACAAGTAAGGGGAAACCAGATCTTACCCCCTATGAAGACTAGTCATGTTAGCAATGGGTATACAGTAGCCTTACAATGCAATCTCTCTCTTCAAGCATCTTACATTCCATCAGAGGAAAATTGTCACAGTCAAGTTGATCATGCCAAGGGCAGAGTCTCGAGAAATGAAAGTGAATTGGGGGTTTTCCAAAATTTGATCCTTTTATAGGGAATTCCTCAGGTACACATTTTTGTCTCATCTCTAATGAATCAACTGGGAAATGTCTGTTCTAGGACTCTATGCAAGAAGGCCTGGGAAATACTGCCTTTGCTTTTCCAAGGGCAGGAATGTTCCTGTATGTTTTTCCACCCTTTTTGCTGATATCCATGGTACTTCTTAAGAATGGGAAGGATTCCCCAAGGATCATTCTAGTGACTCCCCTCCAGCCCCAGCAGCAATGGTTCTCCCTTCTTTTGGAATTGGCCAAGGGAAATTACCAAATATTTCCTCAGACTAGTTTTACAAACAGGTGTTTCATGCATCCTGACCTCAAAAAACTGCAACTGACAACCTGGATGACAGGATCTTAATACCTTATCGGTACCTATTTTCTGAGGATGTGCAGCAGGTACTAATGGAGACAAGAAAGCCTGCTACTAGAAAATCAGATATCAGCTAGTGAAAAGGGTTTTCTAGTTGGTGCCCACAAAAAAGCCAGCATGCATTTGGGAATAGTGTTTCTCTTGTTTTACAATGTTTGAGAGTTACAATTTTTTGGCCTATCTTACTCCTCTGCCAAGGTTTATTTGTTGTCCATTTTAGCATATCTCCCCATAGAACTCCCTCTTTCATTGCAGTATTGTGTCAATTTTTTAAGGGTTTTTACATGCGAAGCCTCACAGAACACCTATTGCTGCCCCTTGGAATCTTAATTATGTGATAAAGAAGCTAACACTTGTTACATATGAACCACCTCATCTGTCTGACTTGAAGTTCTTGGCACTGAAAACAGTTTGGCTGATTGTTCTGACTACTGCAAGAAGAGTATCTGAGTTGAAAGCTCTTATGGAGGGTCAGCCTTTTTCATCTTCCATGGATAGAAGGATTATTTCTCAGTGAATCCCTATTAGGCCTTGTTTACCTTATGCCAATTTATCCATGTCAATTTTTTTCTTTTCAGAAACCAACACTGAGGTAGAAAGGTTATTTCATAACCTGGGCATCCAAAGAGAACTTGGGTACAATGTTGACAGAACAAAATCTTTCTAGAACTTCTGATCAGTTTTTAATTTCTGTGAAGATAAGAAAGGACAACCTGTGTGAAATCAAACTTTAATATAGTCATCTTGGGCTATTAACTATTGTTATTCTCAACACAACTCAACTATTATTGGCAGTGTCAAGGCTTACTCCATCAGGGCCTTGGCTTCATATATGGAGTTTTGGAAAGGGTTGGACTCCAGAAGTATTCTAAGAGCAGCAGCTTGGTTCTTGGTGCCTACTTTTACAAAATAGTATAAACTTGATTCCTTCTAAAAGTCTAGGACAGACTTTGGTAGGACGATTCTCTAAGGGCTCCTGGACCCTTCCACCTCCAAGTTACTCTTTGGTTGTCACCCATATAGCTAAGGCTACTGCAGCAGTGATCATGATGAACATACAGCAGTTGTATAAGTAAAGTTGCCATAACAGTAGATGCAGTAGCCACTACCATCATCTAAGCCGCCTTGTTTTTTGTGTGGTTTTTATGCTGAGTTTTGGACATGTATTTTTTTTTTCTTTTTCAAGTAATGTCCAGTCAATGCATAGCCTTCATCTCTGAATTAGTATGACGTCTTTGAAGGGATTGGCACTTGAGCTGACTAATGCTTTGGGTGCATGGAAGGAATCCTGAAGCTTTGGAAGATGGCTGGCTGATATAGCCTATGAAGCTAAGGTTACTGCAGCAATGATGAATGATAATTCAGCAATCTACTCTTATGGTAACTTTTTTTTACACAATTATACTTTCCACCAGATCAACTATTCATAATGTCAGTCATTCTTGATCGTCTTTGGAAAGAAACATAGAACCTGTTAGTCCAAATCAGATGGGAAAAGGATTCTATTCCAGGCTTTTTCTGATCTCCAGAAAAAAAAGGTTCCTTGAGACCAATTTTAAATTTGTCCACATTCAACAACTTCTTAAAAGGCCCAAGATGTTAACACTTCTTTTCCCTCATCCTAGTCATTTTAGACTTAATGTGGACTATCTCCATAGCTGTAGTTATACAAAATGTATCCAAATACAGAGAATCTTAAAAATTGCCTATCACTTTCATTTTATACCTTTCCATTTTGGTTTGTCCACAACCCCAAGGATCTTCATGAAATGTTTATCCCCAGTCATTTTTGTAGACTCCAAGTAACTTTCATGCTGTATGAAAGACAGTAAGATCATCTTTCATCTTTCATGTCAGTTCAGGAAATGGCTACTTATGCCAGTATGATGGTTCATTCTGAAAAGTATTGGTTTAACCAAGATTAGGTGCTGATTTCAGGCATGGGTGGTCAGGACTGCAATGCAGGCATTAACATTATGATTACAACACCACAGCCGTGATGACTGCCATGCACGGGAAGTAGAGATTATATAACAATACCTAAATGGGTAAGTAAGATTACTGATTCTTTTTTCCTGTTTTATGTTTTTAGACCTTTCTTGTTACTGACAGGTCTTTCAAGATCAGCATAGTAACTGTGTTGGCTACTGTGAAGTGTTCCAATTTCGGGTGGAGATGACGGATGCACTTACCACAATATCCTAATTCTACTTATTGTGGGTTTCTACAGGAGCCTGTTATGGGTTGTGGTTATGCTTTACCATCTCACTGTGACTGCATATTACCTTGTTTGTCCTTGTATATAACAGGTCCATATTTTTCTGTAAGTATGTTACTGTAAACACAGGTCACACACAAACACATACTCAGGCACACCTGACTGCTGCCTGTCCCTCAGCTAAAGGGACATATGCATGGGATATTTTGGGTCTATATTACTATCTCAAAGTCTGACAATATCGAATCTGATATTGTCGACATGAGAATAGCGAAAGCGCAGAAAATCGAACATTTAAAAGGAAATCTCCGTAAGGGGAGATTTCCATTTACTTCAATGTAGTGTGGCCTCTGAGTTGGTATATTTAAGTAGCAGGGGGCATGGGGTTCAGGGTGGCTTGCCCCCCTGCCTACACCCTTTGTTTTTTGTTTTTTTTTTTTGTTTTTGTTTTTTTGCTTTACTAATATTTTTGTAGGATTTCGATATTTTAATTGAACAATCACTAAAGTTCAATCTTTAGTGATTCAAACTATTAAACTGTCGAGATTTTAATATAGACCCAGATATTTTCTAGTATGTTTTGATATGCCATCTTACCTTGCGCCTCTCAAAGTTCTCTGATGTAATTTCACATTCAGCATAAACAGAATGATGCATGAATCAAGTTACCTGCTGCAGGAGGCAGAAGAGATTAATGACCACTGGATATGTGTTTAAGTATATTCATGCCAAAATAGGCTCACTTAGGACAGACTTCTCATTCAGCCTCTTCTCTGCAGGTCCAGATGATAGATATGATCAACAGGCAAACCAATCACAGCCCACCCCTGCTGAGGTTATAAATGAGGAGCATCAGGGTGATAAGGCTGTGAGCGCCTCATCAAAAGAGGGATCCTGACCCCTTACTAAAGGTAGCTATCACCATTGCCTGAGGTTGTCCAGCTGCAGCTGTAATGGGTGGTGACAGCTGCAGACACATACCTCTCAACTGTTCAGATTTTTGGCAGAATGCGCAGGTTTTTGCCTCATTTTTTGGTCTGTTCCTCATAAAATTTTGTTTTTCTGGCAAATCATTGAAGACTGAGGACAGAAAATGCTGATAGACATTTGAGTTTCGAACTCCATACTCTTCAATAAATGCATGTTAAGGTAAAACCTGTTAGTCTACCAAGTTTCTAAGACTGTAAGAGCAATATTTAAAAAGTGTTCCTATTTGTGGACCTTGCCCCCCAATATTTATAGCTTTATTCAGATTTCTTGCTCTAAGTCAAGTTGTATGGTTGCAGTGAAAATAATATGTATTTCAAATTGTGCAAAGTTCAACAACAGCAATGAAAAATCATAGAAAAAGAGGTAAAGGACTAAAAATAAATACAAGTCCAAAGGAAGCGTAGAAGCAGGAAGGGCATGCATGAGACACACTACCAAATTACATTAAAGCAAGCACTAGTTTTGATATTTTTAAGAACAGCCTGGACACTTATGGCAACAACTGTTATGGTATATTGATAGCCTAGAAGGGCTTTATTGCTCATGCTTGAAATATTTTTATGGATGTATGTAAAACAAGCTGCTTGGTAATGGCAGCAGCAGTACAGACATGTCAGGGTATGGTGTACATTATATTACTTTGGCTGTTCTGCTCATATAGGTTTTGTTAATTCTTTGCCACCTGTAAAGCCAGGTTTTCAGTCATTCTCTGTCCGACTCTTCCTTGATTTACTGTATGCTTGCATATACATTTTCTCAGAATTATGTCTCAATTTGGAATGCAGGGTGGTATACCTACATAGATAATCTGACTGACAGTAGCCAAGTGTTTTTGTATCAGAAAAAGGCAAGCCACCTTCTAGGTTACCATAGCAACAGGTAATCCCACACTTTGAGTATTACCCTGAACCCATTTTACCAATAGATTAGCCCTGCCTCCTTGTTTTAGTATGTGGTCTAAGTGAACTGACTCCACAGCGGTTACTTTGCACTTATGTAACTGAAACCCACAGGGAGGAAATGTGGGTTAAATAAATTTATGTTTCATATACCTGACAGCAACATAATTCCTTTCCAAATCAGCACTAAAGGAGATGCTGAGTGTCAGATTACGTGTCACTAATTTTCAAGGACTTGCTTCCTCGTATCCTTCATCAAGTATGTTGATAAGATGAAAGAAGTTTCAGGTCAGAAAGACTTCTTCCTTTCAGTGATAACCCTTCGACCCACCTGTTGTTTACCCAGACAATATTTGCACTCCACTTCATGAAACTATAAAGTTACACCTTAAGCTTTATCTAACAGTTCACAGGAGTGCATGCTTGATCTCTCTCTTTCTGACACACAGCTACACACACACACATCTCAAATGTGCAAGAAAAAATAAGTCTTATCAACAAGGCTAATCTTATGCCTTTGTCATTCTGTGTAATAAAAAAACAGGCATGGCCACTACTTATGTAGTTTGCCATCTTAATCTTAAAACTTGACCATGTTGACTGATTTCCTTCCTTTTCACATCTGGCAGTACTGCACCTTTAGAATGAGGCTCACTGCATTACAAAACTGCTGTATTACATTACTGTGAAGCCCCAAATGCTTTTATGGGTGCACTGAGAAAAGTCTACTGTGGGAAAAACAGTCTTCCCTAACAGAGCAGTATACAGTGCTATATTTCTATAATTAGTATGAATTAAAAATTACTTAAGTCTAATGAATATGTGTACCTGCATACAAGAAGCTTCTACTTCTGTGTAAAAGGAATTGAGAGAGAGCTTTATATGTGTTTCTTTCTAAAAGTCAAAATGCTGTTCAGAAGCATAACTAGGGTGGGGCGAAGTGGGTAGTTGTCCTTTATGTAAATTGATGGGGTGGACACTTCGATTGGTGTTAAGTGCATTATTGGCTTTTAGAAATGAAAGTAGGTATTCCATCTGTAAGTAAAACTGAAGCGCATTAGAGCTCGTTGTATGACTTAAACTGTGGCAGATGCTTCTTACAAATACAGCAAGCAGTCTGTTACAGTTTAAATGACTGAAGAGCCTTTTTTATTTATTTATAAATTTTATTTATTCATTTGTTTTATTTAGTTTGCTTTGAGTTGGAGAGTGTACATCAGAAACAGACATGGTTCGCTTCTTACTGAGAAGGACCAGATTGTAAGATTGTGAGTGGAAGAACAGATCTGACAAAATGGACGATATTTAGAAAGATAATTTTTTTGTCCTTCGGCGTAAAGTTGCGGTGGGGCACTATACAATGAAATGGCACCAGGTGGCACAGTATCTAGCTATACATCCTGATGCTGTTGTAGCATTCCATGTTACATGCACCAGACCATGAAATGGCAGCAGGTGGCACAGTATCTAGCTATAGCCCCTGATGCTGTTGTAGCATTCTCTGTTACATGCACCAGACCATGGAATGGCACCAGGTGGCACAGTATCTAGCTATACCCCCTGATGCTGTTGTAGCATTCTCTGTTACATGCACCAGACCATGGAATGGCAGCAGGTGGCACAGTATCTAGCTATACCCCTGATGCTGTTGTAGCATTCTCTGTTACATGCACCAGACCATGGAATGGCAGCAGGTGGCACAGTATCTAGCTATACCCCTGATGCTGTTGTAGCATTCTCTGTTACATGCACCAGACCATGGAATGGCAGCAGGTGGCACAGTATCTAGCTATACCCCCTGATGCTGTTGTAGCATTCTCTGTTACATGCACCAGACCATGGAATGGCAGCAGGTGGCACAGTATCTAGCTATACCCCTGATGCTGTTGTAGCATTCTCTGTTACATAAGTGTAAAGCAGAACATTACTTGGCTTGCTTAGTAGTTTTCTTGAACTTGGTAGTTCTTCTAGAGAGTCAAGACTGGCCTATTGTGAACTTTGTGAACTCCCACTTTCTTAGTGACACTGAAGTTCCAGAAAACATCCATACCAAAGCTTATTCTGTTCTTATTATGCATCTGCAGGTGTAAATGTGTCTTTTCACTGTGCCAAATTACTACACCTTGTTCTGTTTGGTTAATCTTTCTACAGAAAATACTGTTCACTCTCCTTTGAACCTTTTTGTTAAAAAACATAAGTTAATACAAAAGAACTAATTACATAGTTAGATATAGACACTTTGAACAATGAATACCTACAGATAAGTACTATGTACTATGGCAAACGAAATATGTACACATCATAGCATCATATAGTAATGCACAGAAATGAAAAAAAAATCTCCAAAGTGTACATCTTCCTGAAAAAAAAAAAAAAAAAAAACCTCTGAATCTTAAAACAGATGATAAAACCGAAAAAAAAAAAAGCATAAAAGGTATATGATAACCCAGAACCAGAAAACATAACTTAATCTTGAATATCAGTCATCTAAAATATGAAATAAATGCTTCAGTGTAGATCCCTCCTTCACAAAAGTGTCTTATAATTATTGGTAAGGTTACAGGCTCTTTAGTAGCTTACTGTCTTTCACATCCAGCCACTGAACTTTGGTAGATGCATTCCTGAACTTTGGTTGCATTTCTGCAGAGGATGGGAGGAGAAGTTACAGTAATATACATGATGACAAATGAAATGTCTGTTAGATTAACATCACCCAAAGAGCTAAGTATTGCTTGGTCCACTAGACAATATATGTAACAGAGTGCATTTCCACAACAAATAGTTTACTTCACCAAGGCTTTTCTATCAGTCTTTGCAACCTTATAGTATAAAAGGTGAGTAGTACCTTGTGATTAAAAAGTAGAATGATGAATAAGTGCAGCTGTAGTGGCATGAACATGTTCCAAGAAATTAAGGAAATTCTTAATGTGATCTAACATTAGAGACACACATATAAAAAATAAATCCTAACACATGCATAAATAATAAAATATAATACATGAACATATGTATAGGGATACAGCTGTTAATAAAAATAATTAATAAAATAGGGGTGTGCATATGAAAGAAAAACATTATTTGCACATGTTTAGAAACCCACAAATGTGGTGGCATTTATGCCTAGAAAAACACAAGAGGGAGATAGCCATTCTATGCTGGAGTTGCTTTCATTTCTGTTGAAGATTATTGGTACTTTGAAGTATACCTAATAAATTAAAGATTAAAGAACTCCATGTATACTTAACATTTTACACTCCAGATATAGCATTTATTACAGAAATATGGCTAAAGACAGAAATATTACCTGCAAGCTTTAACATGCTCAGACTGGAGAGAAAAATGATAAACGTGGAGGTGGTATAGTAATAAATCATAAAGGTAGTATAGAAATAAATCTTCATACCCATGACATCCCCAACTTTGACAAAGCAAAAATCATTATTTCAAACTTGACAGCAAAAAGACCATCCCCGGGATTCATGAAGCTTGTGCCAGGCGCAGGCGTAGTGTATGCGGTATAACACCAAATATGGCCACCGAGCGATTCAGGTATGATCCAATTCCACGTGCACTACCGGCGTATGCCAGATCTGCGTAGCCCTCGGCTTAGGTTTGCTAATCACCCCATGTGCAGTGCCGCACCATGCAAATGAAAGTACATAGCGATTCATGAAGTGGTGCAGGCATAGCATAAGCCCACAGAAATGTAAACCAAAAAACACGGTTTACATTTTTCCAAACAGAACATCGGAGCTATGAAAGCGGACCAGACTCATGTATTACAAAGTTAACATATGCCAATGACTAAATATACAGCCAATGGCATAAGAAAAGATGCACAACACCTAAAAAACAATTAATGTCATGTCCATAGTAACGCAAAGTACAACCGCAGGGCATGTGTACGCAAATGGGAACACAAAGAAAATATATACAAATGTCATAAAATCGCAATGTAATACAAATCATGATTTCACCATAATACTCAATGGTATGCATGGTACACCACAACCAAGCTACAAGGGTTACTAAGGGTCTGTGACAGTGTTTGGCGTGGTAACTAGGAATTAGTAGTCAATGCCATGCAAATGAGGCAGGTAATAGTGAATCGCAAACGTCCTGCCGGACTAAGGATGTACCATACGGTGCAGCACTACAACACTGAAGAATGGATTAGAGGTATATATGACATCAGCAGTGGGGTGTGCCACCGTAGCTGTAAGCAAATTGGAACAATGCAAATCTGGCCTGGCCGTTGCTAAGCAAAGCCGCAGGACAGGGGTGGGGAGGTAGGTATAGCATCATTTAGCTGAGAGCATATATGGTGCCCGAAAGCGCATGTGTACAGGGATGAAAATGTGCCCAAAACCCGGTAAGCGGACGCACATGCCACGCACCATAACTCAAACAGGAAGATCAGGGGAAGAAAATAAGGAAATGCTGCAGTAGGGTAATTGGAGTACAACTGAGCAATTAACACCTATTAACTCACAGTGGGCAATCGACGGCAGCTGACAAGTCTGCTCTCAGAAACCTGCAAAACAGGATAGGGGAGGTGTCGGATTGCAAAGAAAAGAGAACTGTTATAGCAGAGCAAAGCAAACCTGCAGTAGACTATCCATAGAACACATTACGCAAGATAAGCCAGGTTTAGGAAAGTACAAATGAAAGCAGGCTGCTGGATGCATGCCAGAAATTGGGAGGTGAAACGTGAAGAAATGTAAAGGGAGGGGCAAGAGGTAATCAACGGCAGCCAAATGTAATTCAACACCAAAGGCACCACAATAGTAGTTCCTGTCATAAAACACATAAGATACCCTGTAGCTACAATCGTACATACACACCCTATGACATCATCAGTGTTCACAGCACATTAGTATAAAGTGTGAAAGCACCTCACACACACCTGCGTATTCCCAAACACTGCACCATAGGTGTAAACATATGGGGAACTTTTACAATGTACATGTTGGGAGCTGCCATAGCTGTGATTCATCACCATGTGTTAGTGACTGAAGGTGTTGTGGAGGATGATGCTGACAGCCACCGCAGGCCCCGGAGGAGGAGAAGAGTGTTCAGACCAAGTGTAACCTACCAGGGGCTACATGATCTGGAGATAGTAGAGCGTTACAGGGTGGACAGGGACATCTTATAGCAAATAGTTGAGCTGTGCCGGCCATGCCTGAGATCCAGGAACAACAGAGGGGAACTCATCCCAGTGGACACGAAGGTATGTGTAAGCTTATGAATACTAGAAACAGGTACCTTTCAAAGGCCAACTGGAGATATAATGGGGATCTCACAGGCATCAGCATCTAGGGTACTACACCATTTCCTGGATGCCATGTTACCACATGCCAATGAGCATATATACTTCCCCCGAACTCAGGAGGAGTTGGCCAGCAATATACATCTCTTCCACCATGTGGCACACTACCCGGAGGTACTGGGCGCGATAGACTGCACACACATACATATCAAGTCACCACCCGGAGAGCATGGTAGGTGCTACATAAACCGCAAGGGATACTACTCCATCAACTGCCAGGTTGTGTGCAATGCTCAGGGCATTATCATGGATGTATATGCTGGCAGCCCTGGAAGCTACCATGACTCCCACATCTGGCATGCCTCACAGCTGTATCAGGTATTTGTCAGGGGGGAAATCCCACATGGCCTCCTTGTGGGGGATGCTGGCTATGCACTGGAGCTGTGGATGATGACTCCGATCAGAAATGCACGCACACCCATGCAAGAACGCCATAATGAGGCACATGCACAAACCAGAATCATCATAGAGCATGTGTTCGGGATGCTGAAATCACGGTTCCGTTGCTTGGACATATCTGGTGGAGCCTTGCAGTACTCTCCAGGCATGTGTGCCCACATCTTCATAGTATGTAATATGATCCTGCGAAAACAGCTGCAGCAGGGACATAATGATGAAGGCCCTCACAGCCCACCACAATTGACAAGGCCATCACAGGCACAGAGGGAATTAGACCATGAACACCCTGTGCCGGCCCCAGTAGGCAGATGGAGGCATGCCCAATATGCCTACGCCTTGACAAAGAGGGAACGTATAGCACATACTCTGACAGTGTAGGCCCCTATGGACTGACACACCTCTCCACCTGCACACACAGTAAAATGGATGGCACACACACACGACCACCTGTAAATTGTAATGTATAGGTGGCCTACTGTGTGAATCCTACATAGGCAGCCCTCAACCATTGCACACACAACAGCTATTGGAACAAGGAATATCAACACCTGAACAGCACACACACCTATCAGCATATGTTGGTACTGTATGTATAGGTTCCTAGGTACATCAGTAGGTACATGCCCGATTGTCAGAGGCCATTCATCAATCAAGGCAAACAGTGTCTGCTGTCACCAGCACATCGAGTAACCAACTAACCCTCAGTGGAGCAGAACCAATTGCGAGATCCATGTGTGTAATCACTGTTCCCAACACACCCTGCATGGATTCCCTGGTGTGTAAATGAGGGGCTCCATACAATGTAATCATGGATGTAGTGGCAAAGCATGGGGTGTACCCATGACAGGTATCTGTCACCCCAGCATGCTCCACCTATGGTTGTGTGAAGGTGTAGCACATTATAGTGTGTGGCTCACTGTGACATACATTCCCAATGCTGGGGCACATCCATTAAACATCACTTGGACATACCATTAATAGGTCTCATCCATATGTAAACTAACTGAGTTACCCATTTGATTGCAGTATGGAGTAACAGCCATAGTACAGTCCACATACAAAACGCCATAACACGTGTACAAATCCCAGATGCCCAAGTGGTAAATGCACTGACTGTCGTGCATGTTCCCAGTACCACGTCCTGCAAGGGACATTACGTAATCCCGAAGGCATGAATAATGGATGGTGGATGCAGGTCATCAGAGCAGGTTTAGTACATGTTAGTGGGAATATGCATTGCCCAGTGCTGGTAAGCGTCGTTTAAGCATGACCATACAGATATGTGCGAAACAGGGCTAAGCTTCTCTGAATATCACGCAGATCACGGTCAAGGATGTCCAGAACAGGTGAAACTAGCATTATTCACCCCTGTACTAATGGTGCCTGCTCTGAAGGGTAAAACAACCACTGCCAGGAGTAGAACACGCAATCATGTACACAATCACCTAACACTAAGCTACCCAAGATGTACCAATGGCAGGTGTGTAATGTGACAGGTTCAAACACAAACGTGCGGAGTCCAGGAAACAGTATACACCGACATGTACACAATGAAAGGTGTATTCTCCCTCTCACTCTCTCTCTTATACATATATATATATATATATATATATATATATATATATATATATATTTATATATATATATATATATATATATAGACAGAGAGAGAGAGAGAAAGGGAGATAGAGAGAGATATGTTGATATATACAGATTCACCTATATCTGCAAATATATAGATAGGTCAACGACATGTACACAACCATGGAGGTAGAAATAAATAGGATACTGCCAACTATGGAATGTGTCACATACCGACATGCGTAATCATGAGGCTTAAAGACCAAAAGAACACAGTACCGGAACACTGGAACTGCGTGTAATATTATCACAATATTAAGGGACATTTAGTTATTGCTGCCGGTGTTGCAGTCCATGTAGGTACTGTGTTCAACTGTGTTTGTGATTGCTGTAGTCTGTGTATGTGTGTGTTGAGGGTGCCATGTGCATTTCCATGGGACTGTAATATGTGTGTGTGTGTGTGTGTGTGTGTGTGTGTGTGTGTGTGTGTGTGTGTGTGTGTGTGTGTTTGCATCATGTGTCTGTTATTGCTAACTCGGAGGTAGAGCAGTACTGTAGGTGTGGTCATAGTTGGTTGTAGGCATACGGTACCACCTGTCCCACTTTAAGATGGACAGCCCCTCCCTGGGCAGTTGCGTCCTGACAAAAAATATTAAAAAGGGCAAATGTCTGAGATTGTAGGACATAATTATGTCCCATATATTATGTAACAGTTGCATTAAACAGTTATGCCTGTATCTACAAAACGTAAACGTTACATGAAACATGATAAGTAGCTAAAGTGCTACAAGAATAAGTATGTATTCAGGATAAAAGTATGTTCTAACCTGTGTACTGACCATGGGTATGTGTCGGCCTGTAAACACTGATGTGTGTCCTGCAAATGTCCCACTATGGCCATTTGAAAAGGTGGCAACCCATGCCAAAGAGGCTCAGTCACCAACACAACTGCAGTGAGTGCAAATATCTGTGACAGAAATACACGAGACAGCTGTCATTTAGTAACATTCCTTTCCATATCGCTGTATTTCCGGAGGTATGGAAGTATCAACCTCACCTGCATACTATATAGAAACCAATTAACAATGGCTCAATGTATAAGCCCATAACAACCATAGCTCAGTCTTCAGTTAGGGAAGGAGCCCACACACATATATGGAATATCTAGGAATGCAGTCCCCACAAACCTGTATATGCTATGTACACCCACCTACATCTCCTCCACACCCGAAACAATTGCAATACAGACTGTAATAACATTACAAACATCCACTCACTCAGTTACATCTGCAGAACCATTAACATACCTTGTGAGTGACACATTTGTAGAGGCGCCATGTGAAATCATAGCTGTTGTATAATGGAACAGACAGCGGTTACAGGATTTGTTTGCAATAGTCCCTTATCAGACTGTTGAGATGACAGGTACACTCGCATGTAGAACCACATACTCTAGCCGTCACACACAAGCCACGGGGGACATGAATTCAAAATATCCGTGTCTCTACAAATATCAGTTGCAATTCCTCACAACAAAACACATACAGGCCATCTCCCCGAAGGTAGGGCAAAAGGGCAATGTCCAAGTGGAGAATTAAATTATACCCCACTGATGCCGCGTAACTGGCGAATGGAGTAGCTGCACAGCTGATGTGCATGTAATAATTTACTCAGGAACACCAATTGGTGGCAGGAAACCACATGTTACAGGTATCGATGTATATAAGGATGACTTGCCATACATTCAAACCGTATGCTCATACCATAGAACTGTTTAAACAGTAAAGGTGTAAGAGAGATATTTACGAAGATTCAGAATGCTAACAAGGTATGTAGAACACTCAGTATGTTAGTGTACGTAGAGCCTGTTTTGTATTAATTAAAAGTGTATGCAATGCATAAAGTGGGAAAAGGTATTCTGTAGTGATGTCTTGTTGAGCATAGCAATGCTTGTAGAAATTTTGTGTCCTGCTGTGGGCCACAAGGTAAACATCACATACACCACAAGGAATGTTACATGAGGGCTTTAAACAGAACAATTCCACACCACCCGCCGTCAGTGGTAGGGTATGTCCAACAAGTACATGCCATAGCAGGGGATAGTATATGTTGATATACCATCACAGTAGGCATGTGTATGGGCATATAACGACAATTACATGCCTAAGGTGGTCCTGCTGTGTAAGTATGCTTTGCATTATGGGATAATGTGTAAAATATGTGTAATGTTCAGTATTGTAGGTAGATATGTCAGATATTCTACACAGGACAACTGTTATATCATGCAAACAAAAGGTATCGTCAATTGGCATGTACGATGCACAATAACAGGATACATATAGCTTGTAGTCATGGGACACTGTAACAGCATGATAGCTAATTGAAATGGAAGAGCAACTCAATTAACCATGCACAAAGGAAATGTAATAGCTTCACAGGTACATAGTGAGGTACTATGCTGTCTGGCAAGTCTATGTGTAAGCCCAACTACAGTGTTTACACTGGTGGCACCTCTCTAGGGTAGTGTCCTGTCTATGAACAGCAGGGCCATGTGTTACCTGCACATCTGTACAGTACAGCCACTGCAGTGATCCCTGGTGTATCAGTGTGACCGCCTACAGAGTCACCTATGACCGGTGTGTTGGGTATGTTATAACACCCTATTGGCTATAGTTGATGGGCACACGAGTCTGTGGGCTATAAGTAATTGTTGTGTTTGGTAATGGAGGCTGGCTCTGGTGCCTACACAGTGTATGGAGAGGTTCTGCAAATGTCGTACTCATACTATGTGTGGTCTGTGGTGGTGGAGATCTAGTGAGACTATGTGATGAGTGGGGTGTGTTGCAATTTTTAAATGTCCCCACATGAATGTCAAGTCCAGTCTGGGTTGGTGAGAGCATTATCCCCAGCATGGCCACATGTGCATCTCCCACAGGCTGTAGTGTCGTATGTTGGGAGGTGAGCATTGACTGTGTACATGAGACAATTGCTCTATTGCCACATGTTTGCCATATTCATCATATAGACGGGCAATAACACTGGTACGTGACACTTGGACATGCCTGTATATTCAACCATGTCTCACAAGATATGTGAGTTATGTGTGTACAACAGCTGCTGTACTGTAAGCAAGCTGGAAATGTAAGGACAGACAGTGTACTTGTGAGACATGAGTTGGAATGGGTGCTATAGTACTCAGTAGTTCATGAAGTGCTCACATGTTCTGAACAAGTGCTGAGCATGAATATGCAATACAGATAAGGTGTTGGATAATATCAACCCACTGCAACCCACAAGTGGAGACTACAGTCATAATTGGAGGCACTGCACTATTACCCTGCTGAGTATGGTCTGCAAGTCTATAATCCTTTATCAATGTAGATGTTAGCAGTGCAGAAGTAGATGACAGTACGGATGATTTCACACTGCATAGCATACCTGTGACAGGTCATAGGACATCATCACCCATACCGTGTTCCAGCTACACTGAGTATACTAGATGTACCTTCGTTTGTCGCAGGAGTGTTCTACCAGTGGCCTGTTGACAGAAGCAACACTACAAAAGATGGCTGTGTGACATGTGCAGATCACACCAGTGGCAACTACCATAAAACAGGGTTAATGTGTACTTCCCCCTCAGTGTAGCCAATACCACACAGACAAATGGGAGGCATCTGTGTATGTAAGGATGTGAATGTCCATGACCTAGGAGCAATAGTTGTCTCAGTGTTGTGGACAACATACAGAATGGGCTTTGTGGGTGAGGTGTGTGACATATGTGGACAATCTGACAGCTGATAATAGCATTGTCACCGCTAGGTGAATAACCCTGTACCCATTAACTACATGTGTGTGACACAAACATGGCAGTCATGTCAGTGTCATGACGATTTGCAAAGATAACTGTTCAGATGTACTAGATTTAATACAAATGTATGTGCAGCTGTATCTCTGTACATCTCTGTGATACTGTGACCTGTCTCCATCATTATGTCTTCCAGATAATGCCTCGTTCACGCCTGCCAGCATATAGCCACCAGGAGGATGATGCCCTCATCCCATACCTCCATGAGAATTACGAGGTGTTGTTCAGCCATGTGCCACAGCTTGCCCAGCAGCATGACAACCTGTGGCAGGACCTTCGCAGGAGGGTTAATGATGTGGGTGGCCATAACCGCACCTACCAGCAGGTGCGCAGACACTGCATGGACCTGATATGACATGCGAAACAGTGTGCCAATGCAATCACCAGGGAACAAGGTGGAACAGGTGGTGGCCCACCAACCCAGCCCCCACTCACACCGAGCTACTGGCCAGCCTGGGGACACCCTCAGAACAGCATCCACAAACACTAGCTGCCATCGTGGAGGTGGGTGTCTCCCAACCAATGAGTCTGGAGTTGCCTGGTAAGTCACTACTGCACATATGACTATTATATCCCATTTAGTTGCATGTGTCACTGTACAATATGTAATGTAACATCATATGCAAGGTATGTTTACACACATGCCGCATACTACAGTATGCTACCCTGTGTATGCACACATGTGCATACTATATGCTATTGTACAGGTGAATGTGTTAACATGCACAGTGCACCCTGTGGCTGTCATACAGTCATGGATAATGTTCAAACTGCTGTGTCACCCCTATACAGGTACCTCTGGCGTGCCGCACAGACATCAGTCCATTGCAGGTGAGACAGTTATCAGTATCTGGCATGTTAATGCATATATCTATACACCATGTGGCCAGTTAACACATGTACACATAATGTATGGTCCAGTCACGATATACAGGTCGCATCTGTCATCATTCACACTGGCTACCCATGTGCAATATATACAAACTAAATGAAACACCGACATGAAACCATAATACCTGTATACCTGCATACAACGGTGAAGGTGTTCAATGTAGGCATATGTACTATACATTGGAAGAACACATGTGTGGTACACAAACAGTACCACACAGTGAGCTGGGATATGGGCAGCCCACAGGAGTCACCATTGTGTAATATGTCCCTGCAATGGGTGCACACATTGTGATGTGCCATCTGACATGTCCCGGACATGTAGTGTTCCTGCTGCAATATTGTCTCACTATCCCAAACATACAATCCGTTGTCTGCATAGCCCTGTAGATAGTGACATATCTGACATCTATGGGTGTATGTCATAAGGGACAACACAGACATGAGATAGACGGCCATCACAAACATTTGGCCAACACATGTTCACACATGGCCATGGAGGATGGCCAGAGACATGTAGCCACATAGTAGTTGTGATGTGTATACACCCTGTTGCACATTGTCCACACATGGTCCAACTATAGCCTTAATTGACTGATTATATAGTTGATGTGGAACACTGTACATCCTAAACGCCTGTCCACAGCTAGTGGAGGTGTCACTTAATTCGACCATATAAGATGTGTTGAACATCACGACTGTGTCATAGCATGACAGTAGTCACCTGTACAGCTTCCACAGACATTAACACCACATCAGGCCACAGATACCGTACATTTCCCTTGCTGCTGTAGGACATCACTGTCAGCTGTGCACCTTGTGTGTGTGGTACATTAATGTCATGTGGGACATGGTGTATTGACAAGTCTGCCATGTGTGGACATGGTTGCCAGGCAGCTAAGACTTTGTAGTAGTTGTGCAGTGGTGTCATCCGTAGGTCTTCCAGTGACCTGTCATATGACACAGCATGGTTTGGTGTGTATACACCTCAGTGACGTGGGTCACAATCCACAGTTATGCAATGTGTATGCACACAGTTATGGCTATGCACTGTGTGCGTATTACACACTATATAGCACTATAGACACCTCATGATGCCATGCAATGGCACAGTGTCTGTACTTCACACTCTATAGCAGTGTAGACGCCTCACACTGCCCTTCAATGCTCATGCACATTTGCTAAAAGTGCATTCTATCTGTAGGACATACAGACAACACTGCAATGTGATACCCATTACAATGCTGTACATGTTAGACCCAAAATCAGAAAAAAGGCCAGCACCAAGGAAGGTTCAAAAGTAGTTTAATAAAACTGAAACTAGACCGGTTTCAGCAGCAAGGCTTTCATCAGTAGTATAGTCAGCAAAAAGCACTTAGTCATCATCTTATATAATGTTCTCTAAGGCATCTATATGACATCACTTCCTGATAAGTCAAAAATGCAAACAAGGCAAAAGTAATTGAAAAATACAATCAAGGCAAAAGTAATTGAAAAATACATAGTTCAGTAAACAAAAAAGTTTGCCTAAGTTGCATGCATATCTCCAGATTATAATGAAAAAATCCAAAGAGACACAGTATACTGGTATATCAATGATAATAAACAAACTTAATAAAAAACATACAATAAAGGGTAAATGCCCAAAAATAAACCCGAAACAAAAGTCAGGTTATAGGAATTCTGGTGTTGAATACCAGCCACAGTATCCTAAAATGAGCTGAAATGCAAAAACCTAAGCAATGCAACCTGATAAGAAATAAGTACATATACGTAATGCAAGTGATGGTTAATTACAAATTATAATTTATCATTTAATCCAGGAGGGAAAAGCCCCCCAAGTTTAATGATCCACCTTTTTTTCTTTGGTATTTAGGATATCATGCCAACCTGTTTTAAAAGATCGATTCCCTATGATATGATCAATGATGGTGAATGTAAATTTGGCAGTGGGATGTTTGATAACATGTCTATATAGTGCATTAGTTAATCTTCTGTTTCTAATGTCACCAAGGTGTTCAGAGATCCTGACACGAAACTGTCTAGACGTTTGGCCAATATAAAATGCATGACATGTACATGTGGCAAGATAAATAATCCAGTCTGAACTGCAGTTACCAAAAACTGTATGTCGATATTTGTCCAGTGTTCCTACTAGTGAAAGAAGTAGTTTTGAAAATATAGTTACAAAACTGCAATGTCCACATGGATAAATGCCTGAAAGTTTATCTCCAGTAAGTGTTCTTTGAGTTGGAGTGTGATCCATGACCCTGGTTTTTTATAGTGTGAAAATAGATTCCTAAAGTTTTGCCTTTCCTATAGGAAAAATAACATCGTTCTCCCAGATAATCTTCCAACAATGGATGAGAATTCAATATATTCCAGTGAGTATTAATAATATTTACTAAATTGGCACTATTCCTGCCATAAGTGGTGACAAATCTACATACATCTGATTCCTCATTATGAGTTTTAGTATTGTATTGGAGAAGAGAATCCCTGGATTTAGCATTACTAAATTGGACTGCTGACTCAATAGTACGAGTGGAATAACCTCTGGAGAAAAAATCTCTTGGTTAGATCCATTTGATGACTCTGAAGATCATCCACTGAGGAACAAATCCTTTTCATCCGCACAAACTGTGATTTCGGTATGTTCGAATAATATGTTTCGGATGAAAACTATCAGCATGTAGAAGGGTATTATATTGTGAGAATTTTCTGTGTACGGACGTTCTAAGAGTGTTATCCTCCTGTCGAATTAAATTGACATCCAAATAACTGATTGCACTCCTATTATATTCCACAGTGAATTGATACCCCAGATGTTCCCATTCAAATGTTGAATAAATTCCTGGAGGTATTCCTCACCTCCTTTCCATATAAGCCAACAGTCGTCCAGGTATCTTCTCCATATATCAATCTCAGGTAGATATATGTTGTGCAAAGGGTCATATAAAATCATATCTTCCATGTAGCCCATAAAAGATCAGCATAGATGGGTGCAAAGGATGCACCCATAGCCGTATTCTGTAGTTGCCAATAGCAGTTTTGTTGGAAATAAAAACATTTTTAGTTAGAATGTGTTCAGCCATACACAACAATAAGGTGTTCATCCCTGGGGGGTATAAATTGGTTTTATTTAGCCAGTATTCCAAGGCATTAATACCCGCCCAATGAGGGATGCTGGTATAAAGCGAGGATACATCAAGGGTACACATAAGCCATTCAGGGTCCAATTGAGACTCGGAGACTATCTGCAAAAATTCAGTCGTGTCCTTGATTCTTGCTCTAACACATGTTAACAGTGGTTTCATTTTTTCAGTTAGAAAAACAGACAAGGGTTCAGTGAGTGACCCAATGCCAGATACAATCGGTCTGCCTGGTGGCTGATCAATGGACTTATGAATCTTAGGAAGTAGATAGAGTTGTTGTTTTGTAGGATCCTTAACCGTCAAATGAGTTTTGGTTTTATCAGAGATAATTCTAGATTCTACAGCCTTTTCAAAAATTCATTAATTTCCAAGGCAAAACCTGGAGTCGGATCAATCTCCATCTTCATGTAATGATGATGGTTGGAAAGTTGTCTAAGACCTTCATTCACATAATACTCAGTATCCATCACCACCACCGCACCCCCTTTGTCGGCAGAAATAATAACAATATCCGTATTGTTTCTGAGTTGTGTGAGTGCTATTTGTTCCTTCCTAGACATGTTATGCTTTATAGTGTCAACAGAACCCAAATTGAAGTGTATATCCTTTATAACCCTGCTGGAAAACAGCAACATGTTTATCCATGGAGGGTTAAATGTAGATTTGTGAAATCTAAAATCAGATGATCTTTGAGCATTGTCAGTTTGATCTTGTTGTTGAAAAAATAATTTCAAGTTAATTTTCCTACAAAAATCCATTGTATCAGAAACCAAAATACTTTCATCAGTGAAAAAACAGGTATGAAACCAAGGCCTTTATTAAGAAGGGAATATTGATCATCAGTCAAAATATGACTTGAAATATTTAAAACATTAGTACATGAATGATTTACTTCACTATCGACATGAAGAGCTCTTCTAAGTTTTTGACCTCTGTGTTTCCTTCCTGCCCTGTGTTTTTTCCCCTAAAGGGACCTCAGTCCTTGACCCTTTTAGCATTTGGAGAATCACCAATATTAGGTGTCTCAGTATCAGTAGTCGAAGAATCCTCACCAGAGGTAATAAAGCTAGGCCCAGTCTTTTTAAAATAGACCTTGGTCTTTTTCGCGATTTGATAAATGAAGCATTCTTGGTACCATGAGCAAACCTCACACCCCTTTGTGAATCAAATTGTTTGCCCCTATCATAATCTTCCTTATCCCGGCAAATTTGTGCAATTTCTTTTCTTAAGGTTATTTTCCAAAATAGAGATTTCTTTAGATAATTTGCCAAGACAACCCTGAAAACTAGCCTCATGTTCAAACCGTTTCAGGTTGTTACATGTTTTTCTACTTCAATAATATTACTCTGTATTGTTCTCTCATAGAAAGAGGCCAAAATGTTAACTCTAATCATGGCAGCCTCCTGTTGTGCTTGTTGCCAATCTTTCAACAGAGTTTCATCCGTGTGCCCACTAGTGGTTGGATTTTACATCTCAATCCTCTAGGGATATATTCTGTATTTGGTAAGCTTTAAACAATTTACTGTGCCAAATGTTTGTTCTAAGCATCTTAATTTGTTTACCTAATTGAAAGAATAAGTTTTCGCAACCGTCAACTGGATCCATGATTACCAAATCCACCTTTTCTGTATGTTCAGTTCCTATGCCAAAATTTTAAGTCATCCTTGTCGGAGCATAAACCAGATAACAATTTACTGAGATCCATGACAATAAGTTGCAATGAACCGGAGGAAGAAGATATAAAAAATAAAAAATAAAAATGAACCCTGAAAAGATTCTTTTATTCTTAAGGGTTGAATTGGCAAATCACGAATAAGTCCAAAACAGAAAATCACAGTCAGAGTCACAAAGAAGTTGAAGCCAGAATAAATGGCAAATGTAACCCTATATATAGGGGAATAATTAACCCTAGCACCTAGGCAAAAATGCTATACAGACCAAAAAGTCAAAGGCCTGTAATGTCTAAAATGCAATGTTCTGAGTAATGCACAACCTACAGTTGTTCAGAGGTGGCTAAATCCATATGGAGTATACCAATATGTAATGAATTTAAGCCAGACACACGTATGCACCTTATTTAAATCAGATAACAATATTAAGAAATCAATAATTGTTCAATACAGTCCTCAGATGAAATTGTTATCAAAGGTATAAATGTACAGATGATTATTGTCAGCACTGTATGCCCAGCAGTTATTCTAAAAGAAGACCTGAGTGCAACACTGGGCAAACAAAACAAAAGCCCTCAAGATATGTGACCAATATTGACTCAAATGTGAAACAAAACATGAACCAGTAGGAACATAGGAATGAACAGATATAAGCAATAATATTGTATCAACCTAGTGTATATAACAATGGCTAGTTCATCATAATCAAATGAAATAAAATAAAATTATGCACATATTACAAACTGAGCACCCATACATGAAATGTCCTTGAAAATAGCAATGTTGTATTATGCTACAACAGTACTCAGAAATCCAGTATATAAAAAAGAAAACGACTAGGCAAAATATTATGAAATATACACGTGTTATAAACTAAGAACACATACATGAAAAGTCCTGAAAAAATGGCACTGTTATATTGTGCTACAACAGTTCTCTAAAGTCCAGTGTTCAAGAAAACGACTTAACAACACCATCCAGACAGTTAAATGATTGTCACAGAAAATTTCTTCATTATGGTAAAACAATTACCAATGAAAATGAATCCAAAAATAGATGTCAAGAACAGTACCTGGAAAGATGAAGTTTGAAATGTATTAGGACCCTTAAAAGTTGTTCCAAACAATGTCCAAAAGGCCAAATCGATCCTCGAAGTCCTGATATGTCCAAAAACAGTATGGAAACCACAACGATCTTGAAAACAAATCCCAATCCGAAACATGCTGCAAAAACACTTGCCACCACCCGTAAACGCAAACGATAAACTCAACAGCGTTAATGCATCCAATATACTCACTTGTTAACTTAGATAAACATGATAATCCAACAAAACCAAAAAGGATGACCAAAAGTCAATCCTTTAAAAAGAAAGCGATGTAGATGCCATGCATCCGAAAATAACGATGTCCAGGATGAAAAATCCTAAGCAATCCACAAAAAAGATGACTACCTGAATGGTAGAACTCCCAAACGCCAACAGCCAGCACAAACGAAAATCAATGTAGTGTATAGGAGCTAGCAAGTTAGGCTGGTGCACGGCAAGAGCACTTGTTAGACCCAAAATCAGAAAAAGGCCAGCACCAAGGAAGGTTCAAAAGTAGTTTAATAAAACTGAAACTAGACCGGTTTCAGCAGCAAGGCTTTCATCAGTAGTATAGTCAGCAAAAGCACTTAGTCATCATCTTATATAATGTTCTATAAGGCATCTATATGACATCACTTCCTGATAAGTCAAAAATGCAAACAAGGCAAAAGTAATTGAAAAATACAATCAAGGCAAAAGTAATTGAAAAATACATAATTCAGTAAACAAAAAAGTTTGCCTAAGTTGCATGCATATCTCCAGATTATAATGAAAAAATCCAAAGAGACACAGTATACTGGTATATCAATGATAATAAACAAACTTAATAAAAAACATACAATAAAGGGTAAATGCCCAAAAATAAACCCGAAACAAAAGTCAGGTTATAAGAATTCTGGTGTTGAATACCAGCCACAGTATCCTAAAATGAGCTGAAATGCAAAAACCTAAGCAATGCAACCTGGTAAGAAATAAGTACATATACGTAATGCAAGTGATGGTTAATTACAAATTATAATTTATCATATTTTGTCAGACATGTATGCATCTTAATGCACACATCAGCAGATTACATGTCAAGGTCACTTCAGCCATGTGTACTGTTAACCTGTGCTGGTCAACATGGTGTATCACAGGGATGCATGCTTACTACCATGATTGTGTGAACTGCATGGCTACTGATATGACACCTGCTTGCTGTTGTGTGCAACCCAGGGAGGTATGCTAACTACCACTATTAATGTCTGAGCTGCATGCCATCTGCTCTATCACATGCATGCTGCATGCGGTCTGTCAAATCACATGCATGGTGTGTCTATTGTAATGTAGAGTCTTTCTTTGCATTCACAGGTGATGTAGGTGCGTTACCCTCCTTTGGTCCATCTGATGTTAGTATCCCCACAGATACTAGCAGTGATGAACATATGAATGAGGTACAGGCAGGGTTGTCAGAGGCTGAATCTGTGCCAATGGTTGCCATCCCAGCTATGCCCCCCTCTTCCCTACACACAGTTCTCATGCCAACACATACCCCATCACCAGTGGCCATAGAGGAAGGACAGCGTGTGTCAGCTCAGAACAGGAACGTGTGGTGGCTACTGAAGGTGTGTCTCCACACCATGGTGTCAGTGTAATGACTGCAGATGTGCCACACAGGCATGTGGCCAATGCTGCTCGTAGGAGGACTTCTGGCAGACATGCACCTGCAGGGCAGAGCGCAGCAGCTGTTGTCACCAGATGCATGTTCCAGACTGTAATGGCAGCACAGGCACGTGCTGAATGGCAGAACAGTGAAGGGCAGAGGCTTCAGAGGGCTGCTATCTGTACTCTAAATGACAACATCCAGGCATTGGCAAATGCTCAACAGCAGATTGCTGATGTTCTGGACAGGCGATTGGGTGACATGGTTGGAATCCTTGACCGTGGCATGGCAATCCGCAAGCGTGAGCTATCTGTGCTGGAACATCTGGTAGGAGTGAGGCATAGGCCATGTGGACGTAGGCCAGCTACACCACCTAGTGCAGGTCAACGTGAATGAGCCACCTCACATGCCCTTTCCCATAGTGCTGGTAGCAGTAGCAGTGCAGCTGGTGCTGCGCTGTCCACACCAGGACACAGCAGGCCACGGGGATGTGGCCCTGGATGTTCCCAGCGGGGACACGGTTCCAGTGAACAAGTGTCATCGGACAGTAGCCAATCTGTACCTCTGCCTGGTAGTGCCCGTGCAACCCCTGGCAGGCACAGGTCACGTGGCCGTGGCTGAACACAGTGAGCTGTACATCCTCATCTGTACAATCTGGAGCTGTCACTAATACCCCTGTGTAGGCCTGACAAAAGGCAGAACTGTGTGCATACATACACGTACACAGCAGAAACATCTGTAGGGCACCGCAACACCCACATGCATATTGACTGCACATGTCCAATCAGATCACCGGACCTTACCTACACACATGATGTCATCCACTGATGCAGCCTATGCCCCTGGCAAACATTATCACCCTGTGCATATGATGATGCCTGTGCTGCATCCCTGTCATCCACACCATTGGTGCAGGCACATGCTCATATGGTCTGATGCACAGGGTGAACATAATAGTGAGATAAGTGTATATGACATTAGTTGTGTACTGTTGACACGCACCAGACATACTATGTAGTAAGGTTTATAATGCATTGTTATATGTTCACAGTATGTGTCTTGGTAACAATGGTAACAGCATGTTGGTAATTATGCCCTGCTTCCCTCCTTAAGGTCCAATTGCATGTGCCATTTCATTACAATGTTTGCAGTTGGAGTGCATTGTTATATGTTCACAGTATGTGTCTTGGTAACAACAGTAACAGCATGTTGGTAATGATGCCCTGCTTCCCCCCCTTAAGGTCTATTTGCATGTGTCAATAAGTAGCAGTGTTTGCAGTTTCACATGTGTAAATGTGGAGTACTCACAGGCATGCATGGCAATACCAGCATGCTAAACGTAGCCTCAACCTCACTGTTAGAAAGGCTACCATTCCACAGATGTCCACACGTCTACTGATCCAGAAGCATGTGGGCTGTTTAATAGGCTACAGCGGCCAGAGATGCGACATCCATACCAGGTCACATCACAGGTATGTTGACATGGTGCAGGGGGTTTACAGAGCGGTCTGGCCAATGATAACGTTAGAGGCCACTTGATAGCATGAGGCCTCACTGTGAAGCAGTAATACCCAGTCACATTACAGGATGAGAACACACACAGACTTACACAGAAACACACAGTAACATGCCCACACTCACGGGGTCAACAACACTATAACGCACACTCGATAGTATTGAGGTGAGGACCCCTGCCTATGTGGTAATCACCCTCACAGTACTGTGCACCCACATGACGCGACACAGAGAATGAACATGTACAGGTAGCCAGTAAGGCTGAGACCGATGGCATCAACAGGGTAGTAGACTGCATCACCATGAGGGGTTAGGGATCCTGTCTGTTCTGTATGGTAGCATACACCCTCACTTCATGAACCAGACAGCCATACATACATACACACACACACACACACACACACACACACACACACACACACACTGTGGAGTCCACAAATGTCATTCACATACAGATAGCTGATGTGTGTGATACACACACCACCCCTGCCTATGTCATGCTTTCCACACTGCAGTATGTACAGATCTCTACAACAGTGTACAGGGTTGTGTAACAATTGGGATGTATTCCCCACTATATGTGGCATATATGGTCACACAAGCAAACACACATGGCAGTACTGTGAATGATACACCTGCTATATGATGATACGTCTGACATGCAGCAGTACTGGCCACATTATGTGTACCAACACTACCTTCAGCAATTGTGCTGCTATATGCACATGGGAGGATGTAAGTGTTACAGGTGTCAAGTGACTTACAGTCCGTAACACCCTGACTGCTGTGTAGGTTGTATGTCTTCACCGTCAAGTAACAGTAACATAGCGTACTGTTTGCACATGTAATGGTAGGATGGCTTGTGACACATCTGTGAGCTGTCTTCTGCAAACATCCATCTGCAAAGGTGGATCACCACTTTATGTACACACATCCATCCATACCTGATGTACATCCTACCGTACTGTCAGTATCTCACCATATACAGGTGTCAATGATATGGCTGCATTGCAACTGCATGTTGTAGTTAAGCACAGATGAATTACATACATCAGCTACTGCACATGCATGGTAGCTGCATGCAAACCACTACATGTACATGTGTGTTGGTCCTACATGCCTGTCATGTAGCCATGTTTGTATGCATTGCAATTGGTGGACATGTGTGATGACATACATAACACATGGACTGTTGTATGATATGATGGTTTTCATGGGTAACTAGTACAGAGGGAATGTTACCTCAGTCAACATTGCTACCTTATGTACTGTTAGCATTCAACAGCCATGGACCTACCTTCCATGTGCATGCGTGTGATTGCTGTAGCCACTTGACTGCACGGAGGACAGCAAAAGCTATGCTATGTACATATGTGTTGTGTGTGTGTGTGGTTCATGTGCATATCCACTGTGATTGCATGTATGTCCTATCCAAACATATGTGTTCTTTGGTGTACAGCGACGGTCATCTGTTACAACTGTGTAAGACCCAGGGCCCCTGTTATGTGTAGAGCCGACCTGGCTATGAACAGTGGTATCATTGCATTGCATAACACATGATGGAACCCTGTCAGTACATGTGTAGTCTGCACAGTTGCTGTAGACCTATGTACAGTCCACTGGTCATGAGTCACATGGTGTTGTAATGTATGGATGTGCGTTGCTGGTCCAAGGACATGGTGATGTCTGAGGGCTACATAGTAGAATGCACCATTTACCTATGTGATCTGCATCTGAGACATCTGTGATGGCTCTTGAGTGTGTACTGGTCAGTACATGTGAGTGGCCTTCATGTACATGGGGACAGTAACACCATACTGTGTGCATGCAAGATGGCCCTTTGCTACTACTAAGTGTGTGAGCATGCCCAGTACGCCATTGTGTAGATGGACACACAGTACATTCCAAACGGATGTGTGATACTAAGTGTGTGAGCATGCTCAGTGACACCTTGTGTCGGTGATATGCCTCTGTGTATGGGCATGGCCATTGACATCCTGTATAGCGATGGTGATCATCCAGACAACAGAAGTCCATACCCCATGTCAGGATGGATTCCTACATTGAACACACTGGTTGACTGTCTTGAAGGGTGTACTGTCTGTTGTGCATCTCGTATCTATGTAGTGTTGTAATAGTGCTCCATAGATAGGCAGTTATCCTGCTCACACCACTGCCATGTGTTTGTCCATGTCTACCTTGGGACAGTAATATGCTTTTAGACTGCTCACTCTCTATCCCTCACTCTCTATACATTCCCTATTGGCGTCTTTGCCTTTGCGGATGATGTCATCCACCTAGAAGTATGCCTCTGGGAGTGCTGTTTTCCAGTAATCTCGGTAGTGCATTCTGTAACTGCGTAATACTGTAGTGTGATAAGATAGTTAGGTGCATGTTCAACTCCCAGCCCTGCCAAGTGTGTGTGTGTGTGTGTGTGTTTCCAGCTGCCTGGGGACAAAGTAATGCTTTTAGATGGCTCACTCCCCATACATTCCCTATCAGCGTCTTTGCCTTTGTGGATGATGTCATCCACCTAGAAGTATGCCTCTGGGAGTGCTGTGTTCCAGTAATCTTGGTAGTGCATTCTGTAACTGCATAATGCTGTAGTGTGATAAGGTAGTTAGGTGTATGTTCGACTCCCAGCCTTGCCAAGTGTGTGCCTGTGTGTGTGTGTGTGTGTGTGTGTGTGTGTGTGTGTGTTTCCAGCTGCCTGGCGACAAAGTAATGCTTTTAGATGGCTCACTCCCCCTACATTCCCTATCGGTGTCTTTGCCTTTGCGGATGATGTCATCCACCTAGATGTACGCCTGTGGGAGTGCGGTGATGCTGGAACTCGGTAGCGCATTCTGTTACTGCATAATGCTGTAGTGTGGTAGACTAGACAGGTAGGTGCTCGATTCCAAGGCATGGCAGGTGTGTGTGTTTGGCAGTTATACAGTATGTCTTGGTATCTGTGGGTGGCTAGCTGCGGTATGTGTTCGGTGTGTTTTGTTGCTGACCTATATAGTGTCCACAGCCCGCATATTCTGCCAAGACACTGGGTTGTCAACGCATACATTCGCCAATAGGTCTGGTGAGTAACTGTCAGCAGCTCTACTCTTACCCTTGATACGGTCTGACCTGTGTGACGCAACAAAACACATGTGCCTTGATAGTAACAACACTACATGATGCAGGTGGCACATGTAGTTTCCTTTTCATTCCTGTCTAATGCGTTGCTGTCATGTGGTCCGCTGTTGTGATATAAATGCCATATCTTCATATGTCTGTACATGTATATGTGTGTATGTCTATATATATATATATATATATATATATATATATATATATGTCCATCTATGTATGTATACAAATAATATATATGATATATGTAGATATAGAGCTGGACATAGATGTGAACATATGTGTCTGGGGACATCAGCACTATTGAATGTTTGTGCCGGATGATCTGTACGTGATAACCTGGGATCTATGTATATCTGCCATGACGTGGTGGTAATGCACATCGTCTGTAGTGTGTGTTGTAGTAGTGTAGACACCGGTTATTTTGTTGCTGGGAAGACCATGGGACATTGAATATGGTGATAGTAAGTCACCTGTTGCCAGTTGTGTATGGATCTGAGCAACACTGAGCAGTGGTTATTAATTTGGAGGTTCGGTATGGGTCATATAACTATTCATTAGAAGAATATACTATGCAGATGAGGTTGACAATAGTGTATCCCATTTATCACCAGGGTATGATGCTGGTCCCTGGAGTGTGTGTGTGTAGTCAGCCGGGTGCAGGTCTCAAATATAGTTGACAAAATGGGAGGGGGGGTCAGGCATACTGTAAGTACATTGCAGAACTGTGCCTCGGGAGTGCTCCTGCCTTAGCACACCTAAGCTAGGGCTGTGTCTATACCTGCCTGGTGACATTGGGAGGGATGACAGCAGTGGTGGGTAGTCAGGGTGTACAGGCTGCACAAACAGGTGTTTATCAGCACAATCAGCAGATGACATGGCCAGCCTGCACCTGAACAGTACGGTAATGAGAGCAAGCAGCATACACACAGGTTTTATCCTCACTCTACACCACCGGTGTATACCTGTGGGACATTTCAAAACACAGTTCAACCAAATGAGATGGGCTGCAGCAGGCAACATATACCAGCATGTGCAGGAGGCTGGGGCAGTGAGGATGTGTATGCTGCCGAACAACCCTTACTGGGGTGACATAAGACTTTATAGACCCAGGGTGACTTACCAGGGGCTACATGGGCTGAGGATGGTGGAGCACTATGGGGTGGACAGAGACCTCCTACAGCAGCTTGTTGACCTGTGCCTGCCACACCTGACACATCAAACAGGCTGAGGGAAACACATCACAGTGGATACCATGGTATGTGTTGGCCTAGGTGTACTAGCCACAGGTACCTCACACAGCACAACTGGGGATATCATGGGTATCTCACAGGCATTTACATCCAGAGTATTGCACCAGTTTACAGATGCCATGTCAACACATGCTAGTGAGCACGTACATGTCCTCAACACACGTGATTAGTAGACCAGCAATTTGCATCTGTTCAACCACATGGATGACTACCCTGGGGTACTGGGTGCTATAGCCTGCACACACACATACACATCATAGCACCACCCAGTGAGTGGGGTAGGGCCTACAGTCACTGCAGGGGCATACCTTCCAACAGCTAGGCCATATGCAATGGCCAGGGCATAAAATTTCATGTGTGTGCTGTCTGCCCTGGAAGCTATGATGATTCCGATATATGGCGTCTGACACAGCTGTAGCACACCAATGCCAATATGGACATCCCCTACAGTCTCCTAGTGGGGGATGCTGGGTAAACACTGGTGTCGTGGCTGATGACACCCGTCAGCAATGCACACACACATGAACACTCGCACCATACTGAGGCGGATGCACAGGCAAGACATATACTTGTGCATGTGTTTGGGATGCTCAATTCACAGTTCTGGTATCCGGACACATCCGTTCACAAGCTACATGCATACAAGTTATGGTATTTGCTATGCTACACAATCTTATCCTGCAGTAACAATTGCAGCAGGAACAGCATGGGGCAGGGCCACACAGCCCAACACCACTGCCAAGACCTGTACAGGCACAGTGTGACTTGGTGAAGGAACTACCTGAGCAGGGTCGGTGAAAGCCCATGCACAGTATGACCTGACCTTGGCAAAGAGGCAACACAAGGCATATGCACTGACACAGTAGGTACCCACGGATTTCCCCACTCTGACCTGCACACAGTACAATGGATGCCAAACATGACACTACCTGTGCTCGGCGATGTATAGGAGGGGCACTGTGTGCATCCGACATAGGCAGCCCTCCAGGACTGTCCTCAAGTCCAGAACACACCCAGGGTATGTTTATTGACCTAACAAGTGGCAGTTGTATTAGAATGTGTATTTACCCATTGCTATGGTATGTATGTGAGCATTCAAGTGACTGTGGTGGCCAAATGTTAGGGCAGTAGACAGTACACATCCATAGTGGCATCATGACCTCTGTAGCACATACGGGGGTCGCAATGGTAGCCTGTAGTACACAGGGCGTCCTAACCCACTGTAGATTATGGGTTGACCATCATGTGTGTCTGTACAGCCCACACACATTCCATGCAGCTGGACAGTTGTGGACCAATACAGACAAATGATATACGATGGCCTATGGATATGCCCAATGAATAACCCCAACTCCCTAAGACACACACAGACTACAGCAGGCCAGGCAGTTTGATGTAGGTTGTGTAAGCTAGGACGTCCAACACCACTGTGCTGGTATTTAAAGCTGGGAACTGATGTACACTGGTATCCCTCCAACCAGCAATTTAGGTAGGTCCACACACTAATATGGAGTACCCGGCATACCAGTACAGTAGTGGCAGATGTGTACAACTGTTGGCTGTGCCCCCCGTCAAATCTACACATGTGAGAGCCATGTGCGCCACCCACGGTGCTGTGTAGGACTGTGGTTGTGGTTGGATGTCCCCCCACGCTATGCAGACATGTAGCAACTGTCAATGCCACATGACCATTAGCTACCCTGCAGACACAGCATGACAGCTGTCTGTGTAGAATGGAGGGGTCAGCAACACAGTACTAACTATCTGGACATGTGACACAGTTGACCATACTTGGCATGCTCACACACGATGGTATGACGGTAATGTCGGTCGATAACATGCATAACAGTCATACTTGGCATGCTAACACACTGAAACACAAGACAGTCAGGCATGCATACACCAGTGGTCTGGACATATCTGCCAATACATTGCTATACTGATGGATGACTGCACTGTATGGAGTGTGTGTGGTCTATTGTCTGTACATATGCCATGGTCTATTGTTAATTCACATGAGCTATGTGCGCAGGGTACTGCTACCAACATGTGAATAGGGCGGTTCTTTATTTGCGGACAGACTGACGCCTTTGGATACAGACTGGGTAAGGCACATTCCAGCAGGTGGGAGCAGTTGTGCGTGGGTTTGCACAGTGTTAAGCACTGCTGAAATCTGGTCATAGCACCTTATACACGTTTAGACTCCACATTTCTTTGACAGTGCACTACTGGCATACTGTAGACAAACACGCTTACAGCCGCTCGCTCACCGACATTTCCACTTTTACATTTGTCACTCAGGCTGGGTGTGTGCAATCCTTTGTGATGCGTATTACATCGGACTACATGACTACAGTATCGGGTATGTGTAACCATTTTGCGATGGCAGGCATTCGATTGTATGGACTCGGCGGCCTGTCCAGTGACGTAATCATATTATATGCATGTTCCTCATACAATCTGCTCCCATCTGCCTGATACATGGGAACCGATACTCTGCAATGCTGACATGTGACTTGAGTTTAACGCAGCTGTCCACTGAGTCATGCTACCGCATACCTACTGCACGTTGTCCACCTTTCAAATTGCACGACGGGAAACTGTAGGAGTGACACCTTTCCCACTTTGCATGGGACAGTCCCTCATTAGGCATATCTCATGTGACAATACCAGACCTCTCCACCAATCGGGGACGCATTTCTACAGAATCAGGGACAGGTCAAGAAAACATCAGGGACACTTACAGAAGTAGTGCTAGTAACTTGAAACATTGACAGAATCGGAGCATATGACTTGATATACATATTCTGAAGTAAAAGTAGTTTATAACTCTTAATTATTGTCATTATTCAGTATGTGATTCACCACCTTTCCTTCAACAGTCACTAATTTTAGGAGGGATTAAGAGGGACAGAGTTAAACTTTCAGTTAAACTCAGGGACATACCTGAAATGGAGGGACAGTTGAGAGGTATGGACAATACTCTAGCCATTGCAACTGTCCTGATTAGG
>NC_056741.1:1190919156-1190986656 GCF_019279795.1 Protopterus annectens
GAATGTAAGGCAAAGATGATATAGAGTAATGGTGTATGTACATCGATCTTACATGTAGGTATCTAAAAGCCATTCATTTAGGCCTATGTCTCCTACTTTTTAGCATGGGTTTCAAAGGAACCCTATCATTGAGTCCCGGGGGATAATGTGCTCTGGTTTTTATTATCCATTGAGCTTCTACAGACTCAGTGATGTTTTTAACATCACCACCTCTTATACTTGGTTGCAAAACTTGCAGAACTGAAAATGAGAAACAATGTGTATTGTCCGTATTGAGAATATGTTTGGATAGAGCATTCACCTGTGATTTTATCCTGATTTGATAAAGATGTTCCCTAATGCGCTCCTTCAACATTCTGTCCGTTTTCCCAATGTAGAAGGAACTGCAGGAGGCACATCTAGCTATGTAAATCAAGTGTTTAGAGCTGCAAGTGGCATGAGCTTTCAAGTAAAATATTTCACCTGTAACTGGGTGAACAAAAACTGATAGGTCAGATATATGGCAACAATAATTGCAACCATTGCATGGGCTAGTGCCTACTAAGTCTGAAACATTATTTTTGGTATGGTCAACACAGCAAAGTAGTTTGTGTAGGTTTTTCTTGTTTTTATAAGCAAAACTGGGATGTTCATTTATAAATTGTGAAATCTCTGGATCTAACTGAAGGATACCCCAGTGTTTTGTAATACACTCTTTAATGACATGAGCATCCATAGTATAATGAAGTGTATATCTAATGAGATTTTTGTCATGAGTAGGAACATGTCTATTATTCTGTCTGTATTCATTTTGACCACCCTCAGAAAAAATAGGGACTGCATTACCATACCTCATTTCCTTGACACTACTCAAAGCATCATTAATTTCACCAGTTTTATAGTTCCTATCTCTAAATCTGGTTGCTAGTGCTTCTATCTCGTTCTCAAATGTATCTATGTTAGAGTTTAACCGTGAGACTCTCATACCCTGTCCTTTCAAGATATTTCTGAATACATGGGGGGGGGTGCATGCTGTCTCTATTTAGCAGACTGTTCCTATGACAGGACTTTCTATGCATACCGGTGTTAAATGCCCCATTTGGTAGACGCCAAATCTGAATATCCAAAAAGGAAATACTATGCATTGAGTATTCCATGGTAAAACTGAGAAAGTCCACCAACATATTCACTTCTTTCTCAAAATTTAATAAGTCTTGGATGTTACCTTGCCATAAGAAAAAAAGATCGTCCACGAAACGCTTGTAGAAAATTACATGTTCCGTATAACTCCTTAATTTACATAGCATATTCTCTTCCCAATGGGCCATTACTAGGTTGGCGTAGCTATTGGCACAAGGTGTGCCCATAGCTACGCCATTCCTTTGCAAATAGTAAGTCTCTTCAAATAGAAAAACATTACTATCAAGAACAAGCTCCAGGAGAGTGCATAAAAAATCTATCTTAATTGGTGTTAAACCTGAGTGTAACATAAGATGGTTATACAAAAATTCCAGACCCAAATCATTCGGAATCTTAGTAAACAAGGATTTGACATCCATAGTTACTAACAATAGATTATTATTATCTTGTTGATTCTTAGTGACCTCATAAAAATCCAGTAAAAAATCCTTAGAATCTTTAAGTATGATGTCATGCTTCTCTAATAGAGGATGTAGTAATTTCTCTATATAAAAAGAAATGTTTTCTGTGACCCAACCGCGCCCTGAGACAATGGGTCTCATGGGCGGGTTGAGTTCATCTTTATGAATTTTAGGGAGGCCCTTAATAATAGGTGTTACTGGGTCCTCAACTATTAGAAAGTTGTAAAGTTGGAAATCCATCAAGCCCATTTTGCACATGTCCTCAAGATTGTCATAAACATTAGTTATAATTCTTATAACTTCAGGCTTATTTATGACTTGATAGTGTTCAATATCTCCCAATAAATTCAGCATTCTTCCTACATAATCTGTTTTGTTGAAGACCACAATAGGACCCCCCTTATCCGCTGGTTTAATCACTATATTATTATCTGACATTAAATCTTTTAAAGCTTGAGATTGCTTATGAGACAAATTTTGTTTACTGTGTTTGATGTTACTACCATGCATGGTGTAGAGGTCTTTCTCTACTGCTTTGCCAAATACATCTATAATAGGATGTAAAGAGGGTATCATCAAACTCGGTTTTTTGAAGCATGTAGAGAAATGAGTAGATGTTTTATTGTCAAACATAACTTTCAGCTGTAAGTTACGAGTGAACAACTTTAAATCCAGAATACTGTCAGAAATGTTACTGTTTTTAGAGGGTATGAATGTTAAACCCTTGTTTAATACCTCCTCTTCATATTTATTTAATGGTCTGTCTGACAGATTGTGTATTAAGTTAATCTTTCCCACATCTTTTTGATGGTGGGTTCCTTTTGTTCGTAATTGGGGGCCTTTCGTTTTTGTCTGCCCCTGCTCATGGACCTCTCCCTCCCTTTCTGATGTTGCTCTGCTATGGGTAAAGGGCGCGAGAGTTCTCCTTCATTATATACCACTTGTTGTGCCCTAATTTTGTTTCTAACAACCTGTGGTTTAGTCACTTGTTCAACCGTGACCTGATTCACCTCTAATTGTGTGGGTGGTATAGACGGTATATCAGTATGTAAACTTATTATACTACCTTGTTCATTGGGTGTACTGACATTACTACTGATTATTTTGGATGTATTATATGGAGTAGAAGCTCTAGAATTTGCTATAGTGTCTGTGCGTTTAAAACCATTATTATGTACTTTATGATACTGTGTTTGAGACCCTACTGGTCTGACAGTATTGTTTGCTGAGAACCTAGGCCAAGTAAACACCTGATCATTAGCAAAGTCGAAAGTGTCTCTGGCTAACTTGTGTTTCTTCTGTTCAAACAATCTTTTCTCAAACAATGCAACATTATCCATTACATGCTCAAGTTTGGAGTCTAATAATACATCATCATAACTACTAAACATTTCGATCTGTCTACATTCAATAGATTTACAAAGTTCCTTCTCTTCTGGTAAAAAGTAATCATTTAAAAGTTTCATATAATTGAAGCTCGTTTCCAAATTGAGCTGTTGCCAACGCCTCAAGAGTTCAGGAAACATATTTCCCGTTGTTGGCATTTTCAAAATTCTGAGTCCCCTTGGTACTATATGTTTTTGTATGCAAGTTTCAAAGTGGAATCTTTGTAACTGCAATCTTTTAAGTTTAAGAAGCTCAGATTCTAGAATGTTCAATTCGGAGTTCAATTTTGCCATAACATCAGTGTCAAGCGGCTCCTCACTATTAACAGGTGTGATAACACAGTCCAGTAACGGATTACACACATCATTCAGACAACGTTTCAACCTCTCCTTTGAGTTAAATTTCTTCATACTGTTAGACGGATTGTATGGCAAGGTAACATCCAAGACTTATTAAATTTTGAGAAAGAAGTGAATATGTTGGTGGACTTTCTCAGTTTTACCATGGAATACTCAATGCATAGTATTTCCTTTTTGGATATTCAGATTTGGCGTCTACCAAATGGGGCATTTAACACCGGTATGCATAGAAAGTCCTGTCATAGGAACAGTCTGCTAAATAGAGACAGCATGCACCCCCCCCCATGTATTCAGAAATATCTTGAAAGGACAGGGTATGAGAGTCTCACGGTTAAACTCTAACATAGATACATTTGAGAACGAGATAGAAGCACTAGCAACCAGATTTAGAGATAGGAACTATAAAACTGGTGAAATTAATGATGCTTTGAGTAGTGTCAAGGAAATGAGGTATGGTAATGCAGTCCCTATTTTTTCTGAGGGTGGTCAAAATGAATACAGACAGAATAATAGACATGTTCCTACTCATGACAAAAATCTCATTAGATATACACTTCATTATACTATGGATGCTCATGTCATTAAAGAGTGTATTACAAAACACTGGGGTATCCTTCAGTTAGATCCAGAGATTTCACAATTTATAAATGAACATCCCAGTTTTGCTTATAAAAACAAGAAAAACCTACACAAACTACTTTGCTGTGTTGACCATACCAAAAATAATGTTTCAGACTTAGTAGGCACTAGCCCATGCAATGGTTGCAATTATTGTTGCCATATATCTGACCTATCAGTTTTTGTTCACCCAGTTACAGGAGAAATATTTTATTTGAAAGCTCATGCCACTTGCAGTTCTAAACATTTGATTTACATAGCTAGATGTGCCTCCTGCAGTTTTTTCTACATTGGGAAAACGGACAAAATGTTGAAGGAGCGCATTAGGGAACATCTTTATCAAATTAGGATAAAATCACAGGTGAATGCTCTATCCAAACATATTCTCAATACGGACAATACACATTGTTTCTCATTTTCAGTTCTGCAAGTTTTGCAACCAAGTATAAGAGGTGGTGATGTTAAAAACATCACTGAGTCTGTAGAAGCTCAATGGATAATAAAAACCAGAGCACATTATCCCCCGGGACTCAATGATAGGGTTCCTTTGAAACCCATGCTAAAAAGTAGGAGACATAGGCCTAAATGAATGGCTTTTAGATACCTACATGTAAGATCGATGTACATACACCATTACTCTATATCATCTTTGCCTTACATTCATGCACTCTTTGGTATATCTACACTTCTTTCATACATTTCATACATTATAGTTTTCTGTAATTCATTGGAAAACAATTTTTTGCTTTCCCATCTATATGCAGCATGTATATTTCATGCACAACATATATTCATTTTTATTAGCAGTCATTACATCATACACTATTTATTGTTTCACTTTAGTAATATATAATTAAGCCTCAGTTTCATTTTTATTTTTAGGTTGTCAAAATTAATGTGCTCCCTATATTTTATATTGAGAAGGCACAGAATGAATTCACTATGTGACATTTATATACAAAATTTATGATGCTCATTTATACACATACATACTTGTTCTTTATATATATATACATTTTTTAAACTCATTACATTATTATTTATTTCATTTTTATTATATGTTGGATATGGTCTATTAAAAGAAATAGATTTTAACAACTATATTTACAAACAGTCTGTATAAATATGTTATAAATTTACATGTCCCTTTAAATGGAAATGTCTTTTTTAATGATTGAGTATAAAAGGGTGTGTTAGTCAATGGTGAAATTGTTGGTTTGAAAAAGCACTTGTTGCGAAAGCGCTTACCATTGTTTGTCAGAGGATCCAATAAATCTATTTTGTTTTATCATAAGGCTTGAAGTTCCCTGCATTTTGTCGTGAATACGAACATATGAATATATTTAATTGTGTTTGCTGCTGGTCTGAATAGACTTGGACTTTTTCATCTCAGCGTTTTGGGTTTGCTTATTATACAGAAGGTTTGGTCGCTCGATTTGGTCTGAACAGACCTTGGTTTGCTACCAAGCATAACTTTTCTGGCTTGTCTTCAATATTTGCTTTAAGAGCTTTACGAAGGTATAACATTACTTGAACTATCTTGAAGCAGTTATTAACCAGAGAAAACAGCTGACGTGCAATTTTGGTTTGCAATTTTGGTTTGCCTTTTATTGCATGATTTTGTGTCATGGAATAGCAGAGGTTTTTTCACTACCTTGCCGTCTGAAAAGATAGTGTGAGTTTATAACGAAAGGCAAACTTATTCCAAACTGAAAGTTTATCTCAAAATTCTGTTTGGTTGTTGTACGTTTTTTGCAACGGAACAACAGTGGAACTTCTTGGCTATTTTCTGCCGTTTGGAAAAACTGTGTGAGCTCACGAAGAAAGGTAACTTTATTTCAAATTGAAAGTTCATCCCAATTTGAAAGTTATTTACATGCGTTCTGTTTTTTAACTAAATGGTTCGCAAGAGCTGACACCAACTTTTATTTTATTTAATATATATATATATATATATATATATATATATATATATATATATATATACATACACACACACACACACACATAGATATATATATATAAATGCCAGAAGAAGTCGTCTAAGATGTTTTTAAAACTTCAAAAGACACTGAATGTGATAAGGCTGAGAAAGTGTGAGGAAGGTAACGCCTTGTTCAGAAAAGGAAAATCACTTTACTTTGCAAAATGTGCAGCTTTCTGAGAAATGCAACATATAAAACCACATATGATGCTTCCTCGAAGCAATGTCCTTTTAGAGACACTAGTTAATGATATGTAAGATGTTGAAGCATATGTGCAAAAAGTACCTCACATTGTAAAATTCAAGTGAGATAGTTAATAAATATTGCCATTTAAAAAGGTTCTATATAGATTACATCTGCCTCGAGTAGTAGTAGCAGTTCTTTTCTTCGCTTGGAGAATGAGTACACTCCAACCAAACTACACAGGCAGTTTCCACTGATGGCCTAATGGTTAAGGTGCTTGCCTTACAAACACAAGATGCAGGGTTTGAGTCAAACAAAGGATAATTGGCTAGGCTTGCAAGGGCAGTTAGCCTAGTACTAACCTATGAACTCATTGTTTAGTAATGCAGCGGTTAAGTACATCTTTGTACAGCTCTAGTATTGTCATGACCTTAGCTGATTTTTATAACCAAATGTCACTAATTTGTGTACAAGTGAATGTGTGATGCAGATAGGGGTTGATTTGTTTTTGGCTGAGCTATGACAATGGTTGTAATTACCTAAACCCGGAGATTTACTTGTAGACAAACATTTTATAACAATGCATTTTATTATGATTTATATGTGGTAATATGAGTTTTACCTGATATGGAGGTGGGTCAAGAAGACATAAACTATGCTCAACATTATATGGCAGCTCTGAGGTGTAAGACATTTTAGGCTATTATAATATTCTGAAGTTTCTCTGATGGAAAAATAAGAATTCATCTTGGTATTAGTTTGTTGATGCTTTGTGCTTTACCGAGTATGTCAAAATCTATTTATTTTTTGTTTGTATTTTTTATTGTTTTGGTTCAGGATGAATTGTGCACCAGTTGTATTTAATAAAGTCCTATATATATGCATTGATTTTCTTATACTTCAGCGTAACCTGCAAAGCAATGAGCATATGCTAGAGAGCTAATACTGGATAGGATGACAGCCCTTTGGATGACTGTTCCCAGTGATACAGACACTATGCGCATGCATGCACACACACATTCACTGTCACCATGTTTTTGGGTCAGGATATGGAAAGAAACCGGACATTCCAGAGAATACTCATTTGGACACATGGAAGTATACAAACTCAGCACAGAAGGTATAACAGCTGGGAGCCAAACTGAAGAACCAAATGTAATGCGGCAGCAATGTTAGCAACACATACCTGTGTCACTCCTCTACCCCGACACTCTTTTAGCAGTTCCTATTAATGATTATATTCCTGCATTTAGTCTAGATTTAGAGATGTTCCACATTTAATACAGTGCCAAGGTTAGTAGAGAATTTTTTTCACAAAGATTTCTACCTGTTTTTTTTACCCATCTGTTTTCGTGTAAAGATTTTTTTTTTTATTGTTGCTCAACTGACTTTCTAAATACTTTTCCAGTCATGCTGGCTCTTGCATGAGTAGATATGTATTGAGTTTTTCTGGAAACAATTTATTTTTTCTTGTGTATTTAGCATTTCTAGAGCAGTGTAGTATACTGTGGTATTTGCAGCTGGAGTACAGTTTGTGTCTTACATTCTCAGTTGTGCTATCCTTTTCTTTAACTATTCCAGCCTGGTTGTTTATCAGTTGGAGTCTCTGTTACATCACATCAGTCAAAGTGATTGCATTAAAGTCACCTGCCCTTATTAGATTTCATGAGGCAAGTGCCTACATGGAGTCGTTTAGGAATGCTTTGATATTCTGCCACAGAAGTAGCAGGGGAAACTGAAATGGACGCATTGCAAATCTCATTAGCAGTACATCTACCCTTCGCCAGTCAGCCAGCCAGCCCTTGGTATCATTTATGCAGCAGTTCACAGGGACATTTTTCCTCATTCTTGAACCATACTGCCTATTTTTCTGCAGGTGATACATGAAGAGTCAGATGTCAGGAGATATCCAAATAGTTTATGGTACTTAGGGGGAGATGATATATGGGCATCTAGGAGATATAAGAAGTGCATTATGAGTTTTAATTGTGGTAAAAATCTGAGATCTCTTAACTTTGCTTCTGAGCTTGTTAATTTGCATTAGATAATTGGCTTGGAGAAGAAGGACTCCCTAATGGATGATCAGTTATCCAGAGCAGGGTATTAATGCACAGATAAAGACCAAAAAAATAAGACAAAAATCCCAACACCAAGACTGACATCTTCTTTAGGAGATTTCATTTCCTTTATCCCTCACTAACCATGGTTCTTAAAAAAATGTGTGATTAGCTAGACAGAGACAAAAAAATTAGAAAAATAATACAAGCAGCAGTTACAAGGACCTGCCTTTTCCTTTCCCCTCATGTACCGAGGATCAGAGGAAGGTGTGGTTAGTGAGCAGGAAAATAAATGGATCTAACACAAGTAATTGCAACAGCACTTATAACTGTATAACACATATTTTGGATGCAAAATCTTTCCAGGAACAACGAAACACCCTACAGTAGCTGCAACATTAGTTGGAGGAATTATTTTACATCAGTAATATAAAAATGTATATACTAACAATAAAATAATATAGCAATAACCCATGCTTGGGTGTGGGTAATGCTGGATTTACCCACGGTTGGCGTGGTTTGGTCACGAGGGTGAAGCCCGAGTGGCCAAACAAAGCCAACCATGGGTAAATCCAGCATTACCCACACCCAGAAGTGGGTTATTGCTATTATACAATGACATTATTTAAGAAAAAAAAATTACTTTTCTTAAATAATGGCATTGTATAATGCCTCCTTGCTGCCCTTCCGCAGCTGTCTGGTATTCTGCGGCAGTTCTGATGTACTGCACATGCGTATGCCTACGCAGTACATCAGAGCTGTGGGCAAAAGCAACAGAGAAAGCAAGATCTCCATTGCTTTTTACAAACTGTTTCGCTATGTTAACTGGTTTTAACCTAGCGAGATAGCTTTAAAATAAGTAACAGAGATCTCCGTTGCTTATTTTAAAGCTGTCTCGCTATGTTAAACCCATTTAACATAGCGAGACAGGTTTAAAAAAAAAAGCAACGGACAAAGCAAGATCTCTGTTGCTTTTTACACACTGTCTTGCTATGTTAAAGGACTTTAACATAGCAAGACAGCTTTAAAAAAAGCATAGGGAGACAGTGTTTTAAAAAAGACTTATACTAATGGAAAAAGTCTGGGTGACCGGACCTTTTTCCATTAGTATAAGTCGATTTACAACGTGCACGCTGACCAATCAGCATGCATGTTTTGGAATATTAATGGGGGGTCATGGTATAATAAACAATTTAGCAGAACGCTCATTGTCTAAGTGCAGAAACACCCCCAGGGTGGACATTAATGGGGAATAAAGGACTGCACAAGGATGATGATGCCTAACACCATGGTCATTTTAATCACTATCTGCGGCAGCAGTTTCAACCAAAATATTCTGAAATGTTACAAAAGATGTCACGGCCAAAAAACTCTGGAACTGAGAGGTGTTTAATGGAAGATTGCAGTTGTGGTTCATGGTGTTAGTGGGCTTTGGTAGGAAGAAGAATAACATAAAACAACTAATGCATATCCATAATCTGTGGCTGTTTTGTGAAACATTGTTAAGAATATCAGTTTCAGGAAGCTCAAACAAACAGGTAAAGACAGGGCAATCAGTTCACATAAGTGAGATATTGTTCATCAAGGCAGTGGGCAGAAAATAGCTCAGTGTGAATTTTCCTTAGTAAAGAAGGGAATACAGTATGTGTTCAGATGGTACACTTGATATAAGGGAAAATTCTAGCCATTCTTAAAAGAAAGATAAAATACAATGAAAGAAGGAATTAGAAGCTAAGACTCCATTCATTACTGCAGAGCGGAAACTGATTGACTTAGAGATCGTATGGCTATGTTTTATAAGGGCGAAGTCTGTTTGTCGGTATGTTTTTATGAGGAAATAAAGGAAATTATAGTAAACAAGACCTTTCCAATAGAGAAACAACTGTAGAAAGAAGTAAGGCCTTATTACTAATCATGTCAATGATTAGTCATTAAAAAAGACATCCACTCAGTGATGTATGTACAGCTGACATCAGTACATGACTAGGGTCCTCATGAAGTATCAATGGGTTAAGTTTAGGCACTGAAAGAATTACCCGTTGAATAGTGTCTGGTGAGAGATGAAGAAAATGACTGACTATGTTGTAATAAGGCAGTTACTCAATGTGTGCATATAACTTGTGCACACGTGTGGGCGCGGGTGGACACACACATGTAAATGTGTATGTGTGCGCATGAGTGTGAGTGTACACTCATTCATTCATTTCTTAATAATCCACTTAATACATTTTGAGGCTGTGGGGGACGCAGACACGATCTCAACACACACTAGAAGTAAGCCATAGATGCTTATCCTGAACAGAGCACTAAACCACTTATGGGCAGTTTGGGGAAACACCAGATCAGCTGTTTGGGAAGCAGGAGAAACCAGATCATCCAATGCAAACTCCTGTAGATTTACAAAGGAGGTGTAGACTCCACACAAAAAATACTCTGACTTAGAACAAACCTGAGAAGTACAATGACATGCCAGTGCTAACCACTATAACACTATGCGAGTAAATCCACACAAAGAAGCACACACACAGCACGTAACTTACATACACACACACCTGCTTGATGTGTTTGACAAAGAGTTCACTGAAGCTCAGCATATCGACTACATTATTCCACCACTCCAGCTGACATTTACATGTAAAAACTGCACTGCAAAGCACTTTAGAAGTGGAACTGTACTGATTTCTCTCTCTGTATGTATATGTGTGTATATATATATATATATATATATATATATATATATATATATATATATATATATATAAATACACACATTTATAAATATATATGTGTATATATACACATCTATATATCTATGGATCACATTCATATTGCCGAAAGTACAGTTCTCTGAACCACATTTTGCATAGACCATAACTCCGAATTTACACTTCTCTGAAATTTGTTCTCCTGTGCATGCTAATCTAGCTAAACAATTTCCTGAGTAGTCATCTGGGTTTTTGAAGAACTGTTTGGTAAAGCTAGAATGTTTGCTACCCATGTGTATGTCTGAATTTTGCACTTGTATTCCCTGTGAAGTTTTTCAATTTAAGTGACCTAAACCATTTTTGTTTGCCAAGAACTCAGAACACTGTAGTGGCCTGGTACAAGCAGGTCAATGGTTTGCTTGGGGAAAAGATTGGTGGATCTTGCAGCAGTTACTGGTGTGCTAGGCCATGAGCACAATTGTGTGGATAAGCAGAGAAAAAAGTTATTGTCAGGCATTCCAGTTTACAGTAAATGGCATCACAACATGAAACAAGGAACGACTGAAGAGTGTAATGTCTAATAAGTCAACTTAAATTATTGACTGTTACCAAACAGCCACAGTTAACAGCATGCAACTGTGATGAACACTTTTAAAGATCAAGTTTTCCAATTGATACAGGACGGTTGTAAATACTTTCATTTGTGTTACTTCTTCTATTGTTTAAATATTCATTTAAGGTTAGCTGCACCTGCAAATATGAGTTCTACACACACACACACACACACACACACACACACACATATATATATATATATATATATATATATATATATATATATTAAAGATAAGAACCAACGTGCTATTGCCTTTATCTAAACACAGAGTGACTGTAGCATGACTGACAGTGGCAGGATACATTTTTCCTGTGCATGACAGACTTCTGAAAAGGAAAACATTATCTAATCAGACAAATATAACTTTACTCATCCATTTCACAGAGGTACTTTTACTTGAGTTATTAAAAATGATTAGTTGAACTACAGCATTAATACAATCCACACAGTCATGGTTGTCTTTTAAAATCCACATGTTCCTCATTGTGAATCTGTTTCTAGATATAGCTTCCACCTCATTTTATTGTGCTGAGTCACTGTCTCATCCATAGTGTACCTCTAAGTATTTTTTTTTTAATGTTAGATAATATTACTGGAATTGTCAAGTTCTCTTCTAAGGAGACAATCATTTGTATAAGGAAGCTAAATGGCATACTCAGTGGCATGACGTGCCTTGTAAGCTAATGGTTCATGTTCCTACACAGCATTGAGTATGCCACACTGCCTGCATTACACAGTAAACCTTTTCTTCTTAGTTTGTTACATATAATATCATTCTCACTGTAAAGCAGACTTTATTTTTTACTGCAATGCTTCCTTTACAATGTCCTGTGTTTCATTTTGGGACGGGGTAGGGTCATGAACAGTGACAGCTGGAAAGGAACTGCACCAGTTGCCATTAAAAAGAAACTTCCAGTCTCAGCAATGACTTTATTGTTTCCTGCCACATTCTGAGGTGGATGCCACAAGCAACACCTGGTAGATGGTGACAGAAAAGTGGTGCTGACACAAACACTTTACTGCAGCTGATGCACTTCAGAGATTACAATAGCATGACAAGAGTTTAGGAGTTGGTGCTATTGTCATGAGTTGCTGTTTTCCTTCAGGATGGTGCCCATACCAATGCAGATCTTTCTATGTCACTGGCATGAACAGACACCACCTAATTAAAACAATTAACAGAGTACCAAATACATGGATTTTAAAACACTTCTTTTGAATTGAGGACACTTTTAATGAACTCCCTACATTGACAACAAAACACTTTAAATTGCTCAAAACTGCATGCCATATTAAAGAAAGCATTATATGAAATTGTGTAAGTCTCTGTTGAGCTGTGGTATGTGTTTTTAATTCCATTGAGGAAATCACTTCATCTGCCAAAAAGAGAATAACAGCTGCATAACTGTATACAGTCATCCTTTTGTGCCTCCAAAGTTAAGTTCTGAGGCCTGATGTTTACAAAATGTGAAACACTTTGGACATAGTTCAGCAGGTGGTCTCTGCATTATATACTACTGTTTATAGTGTAAAATGATACATGACTGTTTGTCTTTTTGGCTTAGCAGTATATGTGCATTAGAAGTAATGTCTGAATCTCTGCCACACTTTATCATTCTGGGCTGTTTGGCACAGTTGCGGATTTCCTCTTTAATAGGAAGCATTCATTTATATAGTCTGACAGTGTATCCATATAAAAGCCAGTTTAATGGGTGAATGGACTTTAAGTAAAGGTGTAAAATATACAGACAAAGGAAGAAAACAAAAAAGAAAAGATCTCTACTAAATGAGACAAATATTTGTTTTATTTTGGGATATCTAATACACATTATAACTTTTTAATAGGGACTTACCAGTGCTTCAACTCATTCATTTATGTTTTCTGATCCCACTGCTATATTATCAGCATAGTTTCCTCTTCTTTGCTCAAGAACCAGGGGCAAAGATCCAAAATTAGGGACAATTTTTAAAGAGTCAAGTAAAACCAACAAAAAATTAAACTACAGCGGCAACCCTGTGGTACATGACCAACAACGAACTGAAAAACATGAAACACCACTGTTGCATGAGAGACCAAACTTTTAATTAAACAAGAAATAAAACACAGTAAGTGCTTTCACAACTTGTCGCTTCATCAGACCATTTAAAATCACAAAGTTAAAACACACATTTTAAATAGAAAGCAATTAAAATCCCACCAATCATTGTGTAAAACCAATTAATGCAAAACATATGAAAAGCATTAATACTGAAACTCACAGTCGGAACTGATAGAGAATGGAAACTCAGAACTAACTAACCTATCAAAACTGATAAATTCCTCACTAAACCTATCACAGTTCATAAAACGAAAAAAATTGAGCAAATGGAGTAGACTTAGCCAGCTGGAGCCTTAACGCAGGTTTATTATTTTACAAACAGACAGCCTTTTCACTACACAAAAAAGGTAGCTTCCTCAGAGGATAAAAAGTGCGCGAAAACAACACCCTTTTAAACTCCGCTCTGTAATGATTTTACAATTACATCACTTCCTACAGAATGGAAGCTTATTTTAAAAGCATGAACTAAAACTACATGAGTTACTATATCATATCTCCATTGAGACATTAATTTACAAGCAAAAAGAATTTTATAAAAGTCATTTTAAACAATTGTTTAAAACAATAGTAAAAATCATATACAACATACTAATAGCTTTTGTAAAAAGCACTTTTTATGTGCAACTTATCAATCTTAATATAACATTATGTTGTTTAAAAAGTCCGAAATTCTTATAAAAGATCTGCACAAAACATAACATTAAACAATCAAATAGTTCATAAAAACAAAAAATGGAAAGTTAGTTAAATATAAAATATGCATGAGATTACATGTGTACAGACATACCATCTTTGCTTCAGTATATCAATAAAAAGCATAAGAATGTTTTTTATTTATTTAAATGTGTATTTTTTATGTATGTACGTCAGTACTCCCAAACCAATTAACTAACCATTTTAAGTTCACGGCTTTTACCAAAAAGACGTGTACAATTTATTATAAGTAATTAGTGTACTGAATAACTTATATAAAACAACAAAGGTAAACAAATGCTAAGGCATTGTTGTTGAAAGGAACCAAGATTTTATATAATCCCCAAAATACAGTACGTTAATAGTAAAAACCAAAGGTTTTTAGGACAAGAGTGAAATGTCTAATGTGCAAGTCCCTCAACCAGCTCCTATATAAAGCAAAGCAAGAGTAACTAGTCCTCAACACTGAATTACTACCTCATATAAGATTTCAACTTCAAATAGGGGGCTATATATATATATATATATATATATATCACAGTTCATAAAATATATGTCTGCCCAAAGGTGGGCACAAAAAATATATATAGCAACCCATCTCAATTGCACTAAAGTGATCCAATAATGAATCCACCTGCTCTATGAGTTCCTATCAGAAAAGCTACAGTACTAGCCTATCAATACTTACAACCACTCAGCACCACCAATCAAGGCATCCATCAAACAAACAATTTAAGACGAAGACCATCTTTGAAGATTAAAAAGCCTTAAAGCCAATCAGGAAACAATAACCTGTTGGCCTATCAAAATCTGCCAGAACATAATTTGTCCAATCAAAAAAGAGAGAGTTAACGCAGCTTAATAATCACTGTATCAACCAAAATAAAAGCTACTGGGACTAAAAATCACTATCTTCTTGGAGATAAGATGAAAAAGGGCAATCATTTCCTCATACATATTAGTACATAAAGCTAAACACTCCAAGTAAACCCCACAATCACTCAAGGCAGATATCAAATTATGCCCTTCATACGCCTTTCCGATCCACATCTGTTAGATACTGAACTGCTTCAAAGACCACTCGGTCCCTAAATATAAATTAACAATAAAACTAATTAACACAAAAAATAAAAAAGTAGACTGCTGCCCTACACATATACCATTCCATAAACCATTTCTAGGGTTGTCAAACGCAACAAACTATCAGAATCTTGCTAACAATAAAACCACCAACCAAAACACATAACTTGGTCAATGAATCTAGTGCAAGGATGCAACCTCAAGGCGTGTCTAAAGCCTACAAGTTCAAATTGGCTTCCAGACATTAAACGTCCAATCAAATCACACAAAAATGAGTACAGACCAATCAGAATACCCTACAAAATGATACGGCCACTGTAACAGGTCAAGACTTGCCAAATTAATTAAGAATCACTAGATAAAATAATTGAGAATAAACAACATCAGCATAAAGACCAATAAAACTACTAAGGCTAAAAGTCACTATCTACAGAAGGACAAGACAAAAGAATACTAAATAAACCAAAATACTCCAAACGAACCCCACGATCACTTACGGCAGACAACTCATGCCATCCATACATCTGCACAATCATGTCTGTATATACTTAAACTCCTTGAAGTGTCACTCAATCCCTAATTATAAACTGAAAAGCTAATAAATAAAAAATATATACTGTAAAAACAAAACTTTCCTTCAAATGTATCATAGTTACTTTAGACCGACACTCCATACCTTTTTCCAGATGGCAAAAAATCATGGCCTATCAAAAACATACTTTCAGTAAAATCACTAACCAGGACACAAACCTCATCTACAAATCTAACATAAGAAAGCAGCCTCAAGGCATATCTAAAGCCTGTAAACACAAAACTGGCTTCCAAATATATAACAGCCTATCGAGTTGCAAAAAACAAGTACCATCCAATCAAAACACTCCACTTATTAATATCAGGCTGAAGCACTCATATTCCATTATTGTAAAGGACTGGTGAGGTTTTTTTTTTTTTACTATAATGCTATAAAATGTATAAAAAGAAGCTTGCTTCCAAGTTAGATGAATTGAGGAGTAAAATGTCATGCTAGGCACCTGATATGGCATGTGTTCTACAGCTGTGTTTAAAATGCCTTAGCCAAAACAGATGCCTCCGTGCAGATCACAGCAATGTAACAGACTTCTACCCAACCTACAATGATAACACTAGTTTCCCCCAAACATTTCCACACTCGCAGATTAGTCAAATTTATTCTTAACAAGAATCCTCTGAATCAAAATGCAGTGTGTGGACTTTCCTTTTTGTCTAGAGACATGTTGCAAACTATTGGTGTACCAGAGAGAGAGGGCAGAATAGGCAGGCTTATAGCTTACAGAGAGTATGGAGTTTGTTGCCTGCTCTGTGGTTTAAAGCATGCAGTAAGTATGGCCCATCTGTCATGATCTGGGCTTGTGTCTTAGAGCATGCAGTATGTATAGGGCATCTGCCACATTCTGGGGGTTTGTCTTGGGGCATGCAGTAAGTATGGTGTATCTGTCACATTCTGGGCGTGTGGTTTGAGCATGCAGTAAGTATGGTGCATCCTTCACATTCTGGGCTTGAAAATAATGATATGCACCAGGTAAGTTTAGAGTGCCACACATCAGTACTTAAAGTGTATTGCCAGCATTTTTCTCTGCACCACAGCGTATGTTAAGTGCCACAATGCAGTGTCCACTGTTACTTGTCCTTATATATTTGAACTGTATTTTATGATCACAGGATCATAGGATATACAAAGTAACTGAGACTAGTGACCATTTATTCCTTGCTCAGAAGCCAATGTAAACATTACTTCCTTTTTCAAGGAGGGCTATGGCCAGTAAAGCAAGGGATGAATTTGTAAATATCCTTCCCATCATATATTTCCTGTATGAAACAATATAATATATCACACTGCTTAATTTCCAGTGGAAGTCTATTCCAGAGGTGGGAAGGCACTACATAATTAATCTGTCTCTCTACCATCTTTTATTTATTTGCTAATAAAAGTTTAGATCTTGGTCCTAGTATCAGTGGCATTGTTTGATTTGTGCAGATACAAGAGATCCTGGACTATTGGGACCCTAATGGCATAAGCAAGGTGCAGATCACCTTCAGGACTCTATAAGACACTGAATGAATTGGCAATGTTTTCAGTCTTTTCTGGCAGCTTAACATTCTCAAGCCAGTGCTTTTTATTAAGGAATTTCTGGGGTCTTTCCATTTGCTTTATGTGTCAAGTGAGCCACATCCCAAAGGTGCATTGTAGTCTGCCTTTTGCCTGATCAAAGCAGGATACAAGGGGGAAATAACTTCTTTACATCTGGAATGTGTTCCTTTTGCAATTAGCTATGCTAAGTAGAAGGATTTCCTGACCACTACAGCAATATGATGATCAAAGGAAAGGGAATTATTTTAATAAAAAGCTTCATAAATTTGTTATTAGAAAGAGCCCAAATAAATTTATTGTATCTATTGCTGATGTCACCTTTGGGACAGCATGCAGCATTTGTCATGCTTAAGTTTGTGTTTTTGGGCATACATTAAGTATGGTGCATCTGCCACATTCTGTACTTGTGTCTTAGAGCAAGCAGTAAGTATGGTGCATCTCCCACATTCTGGGTTTGTGTCTTGGGGCATGCAGTAAGTATGGTGCATCTCCCACTTTCTGGGCTTGTGTCTTGGAGCATGCAGTAAGTATGGTGCATTTATCATGTTTGCGCTTGTGACTTGGGGCATGCATTAAGTATGGTGCATCTGTCATGTCCTGGGCTCTCTCATGTTCTGTGCTTGTGTCTTGGGGCATGCAGTACGTATGGTGCATCTGTCATGTTTGTGCTTGTGGCTTAGAGCATGCAATAAGTATGGTGTGTCTGTGCAAAGACTTTAATAGATACATCCCTGAGCATGTGCAGTGGTGCATCCATTAGGGGTTTTGGATAATGTCCCACAATATTCCTGTGCTGATGCTACTAAAAGTACAATTCATGAAATTACATGCCGCGGTGGTACCGCGGTAGCGTTGTTACCTCACAGCAAGAGGTTCTCCCGTTCAATTCTCAGCATGGCTTGGGAGTGCCTTCTGTGTGGAGTCTGCATGTCCTTCCCGTGGTTGGGTAGCGTTCGAAAGACATGCGTGCGTAAATGGGCATGCCTTTGTTGAAGGTTGGGCATCGAGCTGGCACCTCGGCATTTTGTAAAAATCTACTGCCAATCATTAGCGGACCAGAGTTTCACTGTGGTGACCCCTTACCGGGAAAAAGCCGAAAAGACAAACAAACAAACACTCTGATATAACCATATGAAAATATAACTTTTCCAATGTATTTCAAAAATGAGAGACTGAAAAGATTAAGGGAGCAAAATGCTTTTCACATCTTTGTGTATCACTTTATACGGTGCAAAGGTAAGAATAAGAACAGCAAAACACTTCTATTTTTTCAGGTACATTCCCTAGTCATAGGACAGACAGTATTCAAGTAGATATGAAGCACCTTGCATGTAATTGGATGCATATATTCTACCAGCCATCTCTGCCATCCTATTGCCTGTGACCATCAGACATCCTGTGGCCTAAGAGGACCACTTATTCCTTGGTTAAAGGAACTTGTCATGGGAGGCTGTCATTCAGACAGCTATCATGATTTTCTACTGGGCTGTATTCCCCTTCCCCACCTCTGTTGCCCAGTGTAGCAGCCTGACATTTGCAGAATCTGCAGTGTCACTCCTGTGACATATGTACATACCTGTGTATGAGATGAATGTAGCTAGTGTGTGTGCATCCACAACTTGGTAAGTGGGAACTCCTCAGTCTTTTTTTTTTTTTTAATGTTACAGCACAAACCTCTGCTGGGTGAAAGTCATGTTGTGGATCAGAACACCTACTTATCTCCAGGATGATTTAACTGGTGTTGGCTATTCACTCCTATCACCCCTGCCTGCTTATCTGTTGCTTGGGTTACTAACCAATCCTAAGTCATCTGTTTCACAATTAAGGTATTACACCTTTGCTCCAAGATATTGGTTGAATGTATTACATTTGCATGCCATTATTCTGAACAATAGGACATACTTCCTAGCTGCTCTAGATGTTTTTTGTGATAGACATCCTTAATATCAGGTAAATCCCTGTTCTTGCTTAGTGAATGTTGGGTTAGTCCTTTGTATATTGATACACAGAATGAAGCATATCTAATGAAAAGATGGATCACTGTTTACTTGTGTGCCTTGAAGATTAGATCTTCATTCGATCATTATGCAAAGCGAATGTCATTTTCCTGTATGTTCAGGTGTGTGTGTGTGTGTGTGTGTGTGTGTGTGTGTGTGTGTGTGTGTGTGTGTGTGGAGGGGGGATAACTACCTTGTGAATTAAACACTGAATACTCCTGTTTGCTCTTTGTGGATCCTTGTTTGCAGGGCACATTTTAGTAATGCTATCTTCAAGTTTACTTGGTACTGTGACTGTCTCAGGTTACTTAATATTAACTACAGGCCATCTCCTTGTGTTGAGTATTAGCTGCTTACTCCTTACTGTGTGTTTTGTCAATGACCATCATCTCTTCTGTTCTAAGTGTTTGCTCTCTTTGCCAGGCATGCATACCTCTCAACTATCCAGATTTTTCACTCATAAAATTTGTGTTTTTCCATTAAATCATCAAGGACTGCAGTTACTCAGTAATGGTAGAAATTTGAGTTTCAGTCTTACTATTTTTCAGAAAATGGATGCTAATGCAAAACCTGTCATTCTAGCAACTTTCTTAATTTTTAGGAGTGATGTTTAAAATCAGTCCCTGATTTTGTTCCCTCCCCCCATTATTTTTGGCTTTGTCCAGAACTATTGTACTAAGAGGTTAAGAGGTTTGTAGGCTTGTTGTCTCTGATTACTTTCTTATCTACCATGCTTTACACACAAAACTCTCTCTTTACCCTTTGTGCACATTACACAATTCCAAATTTGTACTGCCTGTTGTGCATTCTCCTTCACTGGCAATGCACTTTGCATGCACTATTCTTCACTAATACTGTATTCTTGTGCTATGGGGCTTGGATTATTATGCATGTCAATACTCATAAATGTGAATGGATACCTGGGTAGGAAAAAGTTTCTGTGTAGTATGTGCTTATTTATGTATCATTGTACAGCTATGTGACTATATGCTATGTTTGTGAATAACCACTAGACTTGGTATGCATTTATTTTACTTTATTCTGCATACTCAGAATTTGCTCACTTCCTGTTTACCTCATGCTGAAATTAAAGTAAGGCTCAGAATTAATGACATTATGCATATCCATTTCAGTTATGCATTGAATGACTGTTATTTTCCATAAAGGGATTACATAAAAAATGCATTTTCAGAGTACTACGATATGATGTTAATAAAATAAACAGCCAAGGTTTCCAGTAACTGAACTGGTTTTATGGCGAAACAGTATCTTTGTGTATCATGCAATGGTGGAAGTGTCTGGAATACTTTAAGGCATGGTAAAATCTGACCTTTATCTTCAATAGCAGAGCTTTTACCGAGGATGTGTCATTCATCTTTTGATCACCAGTAGGAACTGGCAAAGCATTTTATCCATTTGCTCAGACTTCTCTTTATTCACCTGCAAACACTCGTACTAAGGGACAGCTTTCAGCATTTTCTGCCAGGTAAGTAATCAGCTGGATCTCAGTAGCGATACCAATTTGTTTTACAGCAGCAGGGTCCCATTTCCCGCTGATACCAATTTGTTTTACAGCAGCAGGGTCCCATTTCCCACTCTTCTCTCACTTTATGTATTTACTGGCAGTTGTGGGGGAAGTTACATGCCATTTTCTTTCACACATACATTTGGCTTTGCATTCATTTCTTGCTTCTATGACAAAAGCACCCCTGATTGCGCTGTTTGTGATTATGTTTGAGAATATAATATGTAGGCTCATGGATTCATATGATTGTGTGCGTGCGTGCGTGCGCATGCGTGTGTGTCTTGGATGTTTATCAGAAGTCTTTGGTCTGGATATATACTTAGCAGCAACGAGATATGAAAGTTCCTACATTTTACTACCTACTGCATCCACAATACAAAGAAAGTTCTTTGCTTCCTACAGCCTTATCTTTCAGTGCTGAGATAATGCACTACAGAGAATGACTGTAGACCCCGTCTCACATGCATGATTATATACCATTCACACAGCTGTAGTAGGAAATGACAAGAACCACCACAGCTTCTGGAAGATACTGTACACATCTGGATAATACTGTTTTATGTATCACCAATTCCTGCTGTAGGACTGGGCATAATGGCTCATCTATCTTGATCTATCTGCCCCATTTTTTGTCTGGGGATGGGATTCCTTGGGTAAAGCAAGAATCCTATTGCTCTTCTGTTACTGTCTTGGAATGTCCAATCAGCTCATCCACTGTACATTGAAAGTCTGACGGTAGGGGTGGGGGCAGCTAGCTGGTTGAGCAGCTACTTCCCTGTGCAGTACCCCCTCCCCCCATGCAGATGCTTTTCTGAACTTCTCTATATGCTGCCCTGTGAAGGAAAAGCATGGTTCAACACATACAATGAATTCACCTTGGCTTATGATGACAGCATGAGCTTTCTAGGCTCAAGATCCTTGGAGTGAATTTAAGGAGAATAACAATAATCATGCAGAGTATTGTATTTAAAAGGTAGCAGAAAGTATTCTAAGAACTAAGCCAACACTGAAATGGAGAAAGGAGATTCTGCTGATAGGGATGACTGCAATTAGGGATATAGACAATAGGCAAGAGGGGCTGGAATGTATTGGACAAAACTGGCAAAGGAACCAAGGTATTGGGAGCAAATAACTAGAGAGGGAAAGGTAATAGAATGGGAAGGCACTAAGAATTTATTTGGACTGCAGGTTAGAGACCACCTTCCCTATCAAGGATTGATGGAATATAGGCAAAGAGATAGAAATTGGGGGGTCATGAACGAAAGATCAGCAGTGGTAGAGTTTTTAAGAGAATCTAGAACAGAAGCTGTCACGAAAAAAGATATAATTAGTAGAGCATATAAAATATTGCATGATAACTATAAGAATCAATCAGAGGAGGTTAGAAAGGATTGGGAAGAGAGTTTAGACAAGCAATTCACAAAGAAACAATGGGAGGATATATGTATATCTCCCAAACATGCAACAAGCTCTAGAAATTTTTTAGGATTTTTGCTTGGAAATGTTTACATAGATATTTTTATACCTGAAGTAGACTCCCAAAGAATTTTTCCTCAGGCAGACAACAAATGTTGAAGGTGTGATGGGAAAGAAAGAGGTAACTGAAAACATATTTTCTGGGAGTATGGTGAGTTGGTAGACTTTTAGGATTCCCTGTGGGGTACACTGTTGGAGATGCCAGGTGAGCAGATTGGTGTGACGAGGGAGATGACTTTTCTGAGCTGTGATACAGAACCCGAATTGTCTAGACATAGTAAGGCCTTGCTGTGTTTAATTATGGCAGCTGCCAAAAAAAGCAGTTACTAGAAAATGGAAATCAAAATCTAAACCGACTATAAGCAGTGAATATAGTAACAGAGATACAGCAACTGGAATTGAGATCTTTAAAAAAGGGTAGGAGCAAACTACATAAGAAAAAAAAGGAACAATACATACAGGGGAGGAATAAGGTTTAAAAGTAGGCAGGATTTAAATGAGCTATGTAATATTTGACTGGAAATGATTGGGTAGATTATAAGTGATGTATAATGTTTGCAAATGGGAGTGTGTCCGTATGGATTTTAATATAAAATGCTTGCAACTAGGATTGTGTCAATGTGGTTTGTTTCCATTTATATAAATGTATGATTGCCTGTGTCATTAGTGATGGTTTAATAAAGATGTTTCTTGTTTAAAAAAAGGCAGGAATTAAACAATTTATGTAATATTGCTTAGATTATATGATATACAGCAATATATGTGAGGTATAATGTTTGGAAATGTGAACTTTTTAATACAGTTTTATTGTTTTTATATAAATGTAAATTTGGCTATGTCACAAGTGATAATTCAATAAAGGTGTAGATCCATGGAATGAACACCTGCTTGCACTAGATGCTACCCATGTGGCAAGACAAAAGCACTTCCCTCTACTCTGTATAAATAGGTCAGCACACTACCATCCTCCCCCCACCAACTCCTACTGGTGTCAGTGTAGCTATTCAGGTATGAATCACCCATGACATAGCCCGGCTTTGTTCCAGTATGTCATGAATCTGACACTCTTGTAGGCAACTTTTAATAAACTGACTTACAAAGGATAATCAACTTAAAAAAAAATCAGGGCAGGGACTTCCTTTGGAGCAGATGACAGTTTTAAACAGTAGTTATTTCTGATCCTGAATTTAAAGTGAATAAAGTTAGTAAATAATAAATAAGTCAGTCAGTCAGTCATGAATGTGTGAATGTAATATAGCTTCCTCAATTTTGTTTTAAAGGTACAACATTGAACAGCTATTGATCATACATTTTGAGAGCGTGGGAACAAATATTGTTTTATCTAGTGTCAGATAATTTCTTAAAACCATGTGAATGTTAAAGTGACTAATCCAGATGGAATATTGTTCCAAAAGTAAATCAGTTACCCTTGTACCACAGTGAAACTGATCAGCTCTTATGGCCTTTCTTAGACTTGAGATAGAAATAAGGTTATTCTTCATAACTAGTGCTGCAAATTCTGTATTTCCCTTGAGTGCAGCCTGAGGTTATAAGGTATTTTATACTTTTTGTTGCAGATCTGGTCATGTTAGATCTGATTCAGTTCTGTCGTCTAAATAACTTTTTCTTTTTTGATGGGAGGATTTTCTTGTAGAAGAAAAGGACTGCTATGGAGACAAAATTTGTCCTGAGTTACACTAATTTTTTCACTGGTTTAAGGAGACATATCTTTAAACAGTTACTTTCAAAAATAAGCTAAATGCGTTACAGATACATAGATGACCTCTTTTTTTCTGTAATAGTATTGAGGCTGAATTTGAGAATTTATCTGAGACTGAATTAAAAACAGCTTTGGCCTTTCCTTCTTTTATGACAAGAATGAGAACCATATCAACTATCTGGACATCAGGTTGTACATAGAGAACAATGAAGTCAGGTCAGTAATATCAGATGATGCTGACTTCTATAAACTGGCTCAACAGATAGTAGGGAAATAGGGGCCAGGGGTTATCAAATGAATCTGTTGCAAAACGCCTGTCATAAAACAGAGCGCTAGTCCAAAGTGGAATTGTTGGATCAAAGTCAATAAAATTATCAAAGAAGATATGCTGATAGACACAGTGTACATTTTGTTACAATATATGTCTCATTTGTGGATATGGTCTCCATTATACTCATAAAATAATGGTATATACTTCTGAATGAAGACGTTTTATCCATAACTCTTAAAACTATGCCTGAGGTCACTTACAGGGCTTTCCAAGCCTTACAGATAGGCTGCACTCTGCTTTGTACGACTCCAACAAGGAAAACCAGGCTTATAATTTGGAACACTGTCCCGGATACAGAATGTGTTCATATAGAAGACTCAGAAGTCTATTTTATTGAAAGATAAAAATGCATGAGCACAAATTTAACTGTTACATATACTGGTCATATAAAGACTTCACTGTCCCTATAATATTTAACTACATAGGCAGACAACTGGGAAATTGAGAGCACATATTCCTGAAAACATGAATAAAATGAGAAATAACACTGCTGTGAGTCCTGTTGCCAAACAGTTTAGCCATGAATCACAACAGTGGTAGGAGTATAATAAAGATGAGAGTTTTATTTAGCATGAATCATGGCTCCCTTGTCATAGATATCACAGCTGGCTTATGTGAAAAAAAGACACTGTACATAAGTAAATTCCATACTCTACAACCCTAAGGCATGAATAATTACTTGGTAATGAAATATTTATTATGATATATACTAGAATACCCCTGTTAATGTGAAGTTTTCCTTTTCCCTCTCTTTTCTGTTGTACTCATTGTTATTGTGAGATATTAACATTGCTGATCAGTTTCAGTAACCCAAAAAAATAAAGGTTTGAAATTATCACGGGGCTGTGTGAATTCAGGTCCTGTAATTGCCATAAGGCTATATTGCAAAACTTCTTAAACTTATCGTTTTAGATAATGTGAAGAATGTATTTACAGGGTGATATCTATCTATCTACATACTATATATATATATTAATATATATATATATATATATATATATATATATATATATATATATATTTCAAACTAAGAAGGTTGTAAGGCTGGGGCACACTTTTCACTGTAAAAAACAAAGGCCTGTTTGTTATTCACTGCACACTTTGTTTTCTTGAAGTACTATTTTAGTTTATAAATAGTGAAAAACTGAAATTTGTGTTCTGTAATTCATGAATACAATTTCTTTTTGTGTGTTTTGAATGGGATTAGGCAACATTTGCTTCCATTCTTACTAGCAAATGAAGACCCCTAAAATATCCCCCTCCACCTTCCTTATTCGACATCATTTTTAATTTAACAGATGCTTGGAGCTCTGGGATATGAGCTATGAGAAGACTGCTGAATGCTTGTGTGAAAGGCAGACTAAGCGCCAACATATGTAGCGCTGTAAAGAAGTTGCCAAATAATACTTAGAAAATTATAATTTTCATTACATCTATGAAGTGTACTGCCTCAGCCAAAGGAGTAGAATTGTATTTATACTGAGGATAAAATACTGCAAAAAGGTCAGCAGTAGATGAGACTGACTTCTGAAGTGGTAAAGTCAGAGAAACAATACTTAATCTAGACATATTTACATAGACAGGGGAATCCTCATTTTTTAAATCATGTTATGAAAATGAATGTGCTGAACTCTGGGGAGGTTTCACTACATTTGGTTTTGTCTACGCAAAACCACACTAAACAGCATGTTAGCAGAATTAGCTGAACAGAGAGTTATACTTTAGTGGGAACATTGTCATTTAAAAAATAAAAAAGGGCAGGAAATGCTTTTCTAGAACTTCTAGTGTTGCAATGACTTGCAGTTACAAATCTTGTATCTCTGTCTCCATGTCTATTGTAGTACTTAATGAACAACTGTTTGCTAGGGGAACAAATTCACACTGGACACAGTTAAGACGATGCTATCAAAACTCATAATCTTGAGTAATAATGAAGTAATAATGTAAGATTTTATTGAGACGCCCCTCACAAGAGGAAATTACCCTGATATGTTACTATGCCAAGTAAATATTTAGGGGATATGGTTCTATTTATTAAAAGAACTGACTGTTAACTTACATGATCATGTATACATTATTTCCTCGTATCAGACTTCACTTTTTAGATAGGCTCTATTGGTCTACAGGTCTACTAATTTGGTTAAACATTGTCTATGCCTAAAAATGTTGGTTATCCCCTTACAAACCATAATGCATTTTTACTGTGAAATCTTAGAAAATTTTCCAAACCTGTAAAGTGAAGAGGATCCAAAATCAGCCAACTGTATTCCATAACATCAAAGCAAAATTAAAGGAATCTTGAGAGATGTGAAAGGGGATGCTCCCAAAGGATGGATTTATGGAAAAAATGTAAAGCCCTTCATTCACGTGTCACTTGGGTGACACAAAAGTTGAAGTACTATACAAAAAAATAATATAACACAGACATGCAAACAAAGGATGAATTGACTGCATTACTTAAGATTCTTAATAGAAAGCAACTTCAAAGCATTGTTGAATATATCCTCACACGAAAATGTGTAGATAAGCTTATACTTTACCAACCTAGAGGTTTTGAGGCATTCAAGATCACATTTTATATGACCATCATACAGGTGCTAAAATGGAGGGTAAGGATACAAATCCCATATGTACAGGATAAGCTCTCTATATAAGCTATATAAAGTACGGATGCTTTTTGTGTTTTTGTGCTTGCCAGTTTTCAAGTCTTTGGTAGTTATGTATTTGGTGACTGTTTTATATGTAGCTCTCAACTAAATAGGGACAAATCTCAACAGAATTTGGGACAAATCCAGAAATAATCAGGGACACTTCTTAAAATATCAGTGCTATTAACTTGAGATGTTAACAGAATATGAAAATACAAATTAATATACATTTTATAAAGTAAAAGAAGTCTGTAAGTCTAATTATTGTTGTGGAGATATGTGAGGGCTACCAGCCTAGCTGGACAGAGTTTTGTAGATAATTCTATGTCATTGGTAAATATTAATATAAGCCACAGGCTTGTTCTCTTAAATATAAGAAAATTGTGTTAAATGTTGAGCTTCAAGAAGTGTAACAGTAGTGCACTTTGCTGGAAGAAAGCTGATAAGTCAAGTATTGTATGAATGTTTTATCTCAAACTCAGAGCCGTGGTGTCTGAACCAGCAGACTCTTTCTATTGTTTTGAGACCAGAGTTAATTGCTGGATTTTACATATATAATGTCTTTAATTTCTGTGGTTTCCTGACTAGGTGCAAGCTTAGTAAGAAATGTAAATGGAGAGTTTCTGTCAGCCTGGGAACCACAGAATTGTTAGGAATGATGTAATCTGAAATGTGTCAGCAGTGATGTATTATCAACTTAAGAGTTTCTCAGAGAGAGAGCATTTTGGATTTTGTCTGAACCTGATGACATTACCTGCATTCTGCCTTTGTTTTATATGTAAGTTTATTTAGAACCGTGATTACGCTTAGATATAGCTAGAAAATAGTAAGTTTAGTCTAGCTGTTTTCTGATTGCTCATAGATATAGCTAGAAAATAGTAAGTTTAGTCTAGCTGTTTTCTGTATTGATGTCAGAACTATTCTACAGTATTATTTTAATCATTTTCTTGTGTCTGAACTGTGTAGTAAGAAGTATTGTCTTGTGTTTTTATTATTTAGTATTAAATATTTTTAAGCCTTTCAGCTGTGGCATGTTTTGTGTAGAAATAATTTAATCTCTAGAGTACATTGCATGTATATAGTGATACTGTCCAAACCACTCCAATAGCTTTAGCCCTGGGTCACACTTGCTATTTGGGTAACAGTTAATATTACACAGTGAGATTGGTCACCCTTTGGGAAGGGCCTTATAGTATCTGATATTAGTGGTTGGTGGCAGTGATTACTACCTTATAGCCTGGTAGAATGGGGGCACAGCTGGAGAACCTGTGCCAGCCTTCCCCAGGAGTGTCTGTGTGCTTGTATCTAAATCAAATCTTAAAGTGTGTGTTGTCAGCTATTTGGGCAAGGACACAAAGCACTGGTTGGCCAGAGAGGGTGCTGGAAGCTTTAGCTTGACCACTAGGTTGAGACCTGGGCCCTATAGCTGTGCCACTGTGGAGTCTTATTGGGGGTCTGGAGAGAAAAGGAGAAACCAGCCCCAGACTGACTGTGATCTCTCTGTGTCCTCTTAAGTGAAATTGTACTTTACTGTGTGTGTACTTGTTATCCTTCCCAATGTGGATGCCCCTCACTGGTAATAGTGGTGAGGATTGAGGCTCCTTAATTACTGGGCCAGTGCACAGGCATCACAATTGTCATAATTTATTAAGTGTAACTCACCACCATGTCTCAAAATGTCACCAGTTTTAGGAGGGATTAAGAGGGACAGAGCTAAAATTTGTGTCAAAATCAGGGACAGTTGAGAGGTGCAATGACAATTATCTGAAACATTGGCAGTGGAATCTTAGTTGTGACTAGATGCTAATTAATAAGAGCAAAGAAGAATTTTTCAAATCTCTGCAAAAATGTTTAATTTACTACAGAAATATATTAGCAAGCATGTACATTTTTAATGCACTACTGCACATGCAGGGTGAGTTCTCAGCATTCAGCTAGCACTGACAACATACTGTAATCTGATATGCCTACCTCTTCAGTGTGAGTGGACTACCTTCTTCATGTCTGACTGTAAACACTATAGCAAGCCTGTTTAGGCTAGAAGAAACCAAATAAGTTGTATTGCCATTAGTGTAAATGAATGAGGCTGACACTTTACAGGCAAAAATACTTTAGCCAGTGAAACTCTTTGCCTTTGAGTTCTTCATGTGATGGTAACAATTCAGGGGAAAGTCAGTCTAACTTCTGTTTGGCCAAAGTCAGGGTCAATGGCTCAACAGGCAGCACAATTTTCCTTGGTGCATAGGATCATAGGAACTTACTAGGCTTTGAGTCCTGAGACCCTTACAAGCTTAGCCAAGAATTTAGCCCATGTTCTGACAAGTCAACACCCAATGCCCCTGTCCAGCAGGGACACAGGTGGAATCCCATGGGTGCATTTTCTGTTCCCCATCCAGTTATCCAGGTTGCACTTAAAAAGGGTTAATGAGGTACTCTGCTTGACATAGACAGGGAGTCTATTCCATAGAAAGAGGGGTCTCTGGGACACAAATCTGTCCCAGCAACAACTCCTACTGATGTCACAGACCAGGTTGAGGTCACTTGTGCAGGTTACTTGAATAGAACTTGACTTGCAGATATGTAACATTCCCATCAAGGCGGGGTCTAAGATTGCTTTGTATGCCAGACAGTGGCCACCTCTAAGGATTCTGTATGAGACAGACTAGAGGGACAGGGCTTTTAGCCTATCTGTGTAGGGTAGATGTTTGAGGCCCTGGATTCTCCTGGTGAGGAGCCTCTGTGGTCTCTCCAGCTGCTGCATGTGTTTTGTGAGGTACATGCAGAAAGGGGTATTGTACTCAATAATGGGTCTTATAAGGGAAGAATACAGGGATGTTATGAATTTCTTATCTCTATATGAGATACCCTTACTAATGAGGTGGGCCATGTAGAAAGTTATCCATACAATGGAGGTAATATGGTGGTCAAAAGTCAGTTTGTTATCAACCTGGGTGTCCAAGTCCCTCATGACTCATTGCATGCTTAGGACCTTGTTATTAATGTAATAATTTGTGGGAATCACACTCTCTCCAAAGGGGATGATGATGATGCATTTTTTATCACTCAGTTGGAGGCCATGTTTTGGCACCAGTCATTTGTCTGGATGAGTCCATGTTGGAGGATGCCCACATCACTAGGGGAATTGATGACAGTGACCAGCTTGGAGTCATCTGCAAACTTGGTCAGCCACAGCACACTGGTTTTGGCCTGCACCTCAGAAAAGTATATCCCAAACACCAGAGGCCCAATGACCGATCCCAGGGGTACACCGCTCATTATGGGTCTACTGCTTGAGCTGGCTTCCCATATTTTGACTAGGTAGGTTCTATCAGTGAACCAGGTTGCTACCCATCTGTTAAACTCTCTCAGCTAGGCATAAATCTGTATGTTATCTAGTATACCCAAGTGGGGAATACTATCGAAGGCTTTGGCCAGGTCAAGGTAGGTGGTGTGCATCATCTTCCCCTCGTCCATGGCTTAGGTGACTGTCTCAAAGAAGTCAACCAAATGTAATAGGCATGACCTCCCCTTGATGAAACCAACCTTTTTGGGATCAAGTGTTTTGAGGTTGCCAATGTCCATGTTAATGAGGTCCATGATAATCCTTTCAGTGGCCTTGCAGATCAAGGTAGTTAAGCTGAAGTGTCTATAATTTCCTGGATTGGTGAACGCTCCACCTTTGTGCAAAGAGATGATAGTGGCTTTTCACCACTCGGCTGGGATGAAGCCAGTACTCAGGCTTTGGTTGAACAGGCTTCCTAATGGTGCTGTGAGTTCCTACCTAAGATCATGTAGGATGCACCCCGGGATGTTATTGGGTTCCATGGAGGCTTATTGTTTGCCTTTGAAAGGGCAGTGATGACATGCTCCCTAGAGATAAGGAGAGAGGGCAGGTGCTGGGACTGTCCTGATTTACTGATGGGGGGACAAAGGGGTGAAGTTTTCACTGAACCTGTTTGCCAGCAGGTTGTCTACATCTACGGTGTTTGTGTATGTGGTGTCCTTGACCATCAGTTCTGAGTAGATCTGAGTGCTTCCTCTGAGATTGTGGATATATGTGAAGAAGGCCTTATAATTGTCTTTAGTAGATGTGGCCAGTTTGGTCTCAAAGTTTGCTTTGGAGGATTTCACTAGTGCTCTTGGAGATTGCTACCAATTAGGCACCTGCTCCTTCTTGGTCCTGGACAGCAATTTTTATTCCTTTTATTACAGAGTTTATTTATTCCAGATATCCAGCAGACAGGTCTATTCTTCCTTGAGGAGGAGGATTTTGTCCTGTTGGGCATTCCTGACTCCATGCTGCTATATAAATGCTCATATAGTACTTTGGTGTAAGTCTGAACATATGTGTCAGTTGTTATGGAGAGGGAGGTGGCTGTGAAACTGTTTATATCTTCCTTCAAGATATTGTAATCAGCTCTGGAGAATTTTTTTTTGTTTGACCCTAGTTGGGGGGGGGGGGGTTGGGGGAGATGGTACTTCAAAAGTGACCTCTTTGTGATCAGATCTTACCAGGGAGGATAACACTATAGGGATGCTGCAGTGGTTACTCATGTTGGTTAATACCAAGTCCAAGATATTATCACCTCCTTGGTGGGGTGCTGACCAGCTGGTCAAAGGCATTTGCATTGATGAAGTCAAGGAATCTCCGGCCATTTGTCTTTTGGCATGAGTAGTTCTTTCAATCTATGGTTGGGTAGTTAGAGTCACCCAGGATCAGGATAAAGAGTTGAATCTTGATAGATTCAAAGAGGTCCAGAATAGGTGGAGTGGGCATCTTGAGTCAAAGTTGGGGGCCTGCAGCTAGCTATGATTTGAATACGGATCTTGTCAATGGTTAACTGCACCTGGACTCTCTCCTGTGTGTCGCACTGTTTGACCAGCCTGGAGGTGTGTATGTCTTTAATATACACTGCAACTGCACCTCCTTTTGCTTTGATGCCCATGGTTTGGGGTCTGAATGTGCAATAGGATGAATAACCTGGTATAGCTGGGGTGCTCTCCGCAGCTTTGAACCAGGTTTCTGTGACTGCACAAATGTCAGCATCTTCCAGGGTTAAGACTGAGTGTAGTTTCATTTTTAGATTCTTAGTGTTTAGCAGCATGACCTTTAATTTGCGTTTTGATGAAATTTTCATGTCTGTAGTTTTGATTTCATGGCGTACCCTAAAAATGCACTATGGGGGAGGCAAGAGCCTTTGCCAGAAGCCTGAAGCCCAAGGGAGGCAGATACAGGTGATCTCTGGCAAAGCAATGTGGTCTGTTGATCCTGTCTTCCCAGGCTGTCAGGTACTGGATCCCCTTGGAGTGACACCAAAAACTAAGCCAGTTGTTAAAGTCAATCATTTTCTGTTTGTATTGAGGCATCTTTCAGGGTGATGGTAGAATGATGCTTAACACTAATAACATAACTGCCTGGGACACACATTCAGTGAGCTCGATCATGTCTCTCTTCATATAGTCCAGGGAGGTATGTCTCAATTCATTCTCCCCAACATGGACAATGACAGAGTCATAACAGTACCTGTTGTTGAAAGACTTGAGTGCATGAGTGATATGATGGTTTCTGGCACCTGACAAACAACTAGCCGTGACTTTCTCCTTATCCAGCCTGGTGAGGGGCACATCTTTGTGTTTCACAATGGAGTCTCCTATGACTAATATGATGGGTTTATATTTAGGCCTTAGTGGCTGTGGGACACAGGTGTGTGGACTATGTGTGGTGTGATGGGCAATGGAGTTCGCATGGGTTTTTGCCTCGGAGGTCTCTTTTGTTTGGGTATATTTTTGTTGAGAAGCTCTGTATATGTGCGTGTGTGTTGTGTACATGTGGGTGGTGTTTGACATGTGGTGGTTATGTCAACAACCTTCTTGGTGCCAAATATACTGGCTTGTGAGGGAGAGATCTTTTCAGGCTTGTTGGCTGTTGGTGAAGCACCCACCAAGAGGAGAAAACGCTGAGAGAAGAAAGGAGCCACTTTTGAGACTTTAAGTATTTTTCCTCTGTTTATTTGCTAAGTTTTTCTGCATAGCCGCCTATTTTGAGCATTTTCTGGCTTGTTAAATTTGATTTCTGCATTAGTAACTGTATTTAGAGCACAACCTAGAGCTGTTTACTGAATTTCCTGTTTGCACTTATTTTTAAAATGTTTTTTTTCTCAAAACTTGCATTTTATCTGTCTTTGGCCTAGCACTCTTGTGTGGGGTCATTTACTGCACTGTTATAACTTGTTGATACTTGTTAACCTCTGCTAACTCTGAAAAAACAAAAAAAAAACAAAAACAATCTTGCTTTTTTCCCACTTTTCTGAGATTTAAAAAAGTTCAGTTACAGGCTTGCTGTTCTTGAACTGTTTGCAAGTTTCTGTGAGGCCATTTTTTGCTTGGGCTAAAGGAAAGTCTCTCTGTTGATCAGTGGCAGTGAAAAACATTGAGCAGCCTGGCTGCCCCTGTGGGAGTGGTTACTGACTTGAAACTGTAGTTTTATTGGCCATTTTGGGTCAATTCCAAAACTCCTCCATCTTCCTCTCTTAAAACCCTCTTTTGCGCGGTTTTGCGCATTTTTGAACATAGCGCAACAGCGGGCAGCGCCGCCTAATTGGGTGTAAACTATTCCTGGCTCCACAAAGTCTGCTCTTCACTTTTTCCCTTAGAACTGCTCTATCTCTCAATTTAAACACCATATTCTCATTCTAAGGCCCTTCACTGGTCCAATTAAGTAATCCTACAAGTTAGCACTATTAAACCGTAAGCACTACCTACTCTTATACTCTCTACGATTACCCTTTCCTCTATTGGTCCATCTTAAATTCAGTTTCCCTATTACTCTAGCATGTCCAAAGGTCAGTCAATGGTTTCCTCACCAGTCCAGCTGGTGAATCTGGGAATTCTGAGGCAATGTTACAACTGTCTCATGTACACGGACAACCCTCTCCTCCTCCAAACAGATTCAAATATATGTGAGAGATGCAACTATTTAGCCAAACTGGAGGCTGAGCTCTCTCATCTCAAAACTGGTGTAACCAGTCAGGAGGAAAAGGTAACCTCACACAACACAATTCCAGTATCACATAGTCCCACCACATCAGCGAACCAAACACATAAATACACAAAAACATACTCGGAGGCTCTAAATAAAAATATACTTAAGCAACAGAGACCTCCAAAGCAGACATCCAAGCAAACGCTACCTCAAAACAAAACACACACAACACATAACCCACAAAGTCAGTGTGTCAAGCAGCCACAGCCCTTAAGGCTGAATAACACACCTGATACTCTTGTTATAGGTGACTCCATTGTCAGACACACTGACGTCCCTCTCACCAGGCTGAATAAAGAGAAGGTCACAGTGAGCTGCCTGTCGGGTGCTAGGATCCGACACATAATGCAAGCACTCAGGTCACTCCAAAGTAAATACAAATATGACTCAGTCATTGCACATGCTGGTGTGAATGACCTGAGACGTACCTCCCTGGACTACATGAAAAGAGACATAGAGGAGCTCTCTGATCATGTAGCCCAGGCTGGTATGACCCTTACCTTGAGCAGCATCTTACCCTCACCTAGAATGATGCCACAGTACAAAGACAAAATGATCGATTTTAACAATTGGCTAAAATTTTGGTGTCATTCAAAGGGGATCCAGTGTCTGTCAGCCTGGGATGACATGCTCGACAAGCCACGTTGCTTCGCTAGGGACGGCTTGCACCTGTCACCACTGGGCTTTCGGATATTGGCAAAGGCTCTTGCCACCCCATAGTGCCTTTTTTAGGCAAGGCTCAAAAGTCAAACCCACCCCCATAGACAGCACAAGGAACAAGAAACTAAGGGTAATGCTGCTAAACGCCAGAAGTCTTAACCTCAAGATGCACGCACTCAAAGCTCTCCTCAGTATGGAGAACATTGATATCTGTGCAGTGACAGAAACCTGGTTCAAGGCACCAGAGAGCACCCCAGCACTACCAGGCTATACCTCATATCATACTTTTCGGCCCCAAAACCCGGACCGAACCACAAAAGGAGGGGGAGTTTCCATATTTATCAAGGATATCCACACCTCCAGGTTAGTGGCATTGCACGAAGTATTGGAGACCATCCATGTGCAACTAACAGTGGGCAAGACTGCTTTTCATTTTATAGCATTCTACAGACCACCCACTCAAAGTCAGGAATCCCATTCGGCTTTCCTGAAAACATTGGAGAACATGAAGATCTCTCTGAACACCATTATATTGGGTGACTTCAACTACCCAAACATTGACTGGGAGCACTACTCAAGCCCCAGCACCTTAGCCCAAAGATTCCTGGAAATTATAAACTTAAATGCTATGGAACAACTAGTCACCACTCCCACAAGAGGGGACAACATACTAGACCTGATCATTACCAACATGGGGACTCTATGCTCCACACCAGAAGTATATCCCTCATTGGTAAGATCAGACCATAAATTAATTTCACTGGATGTCTAATCCCGACCCCACCCCCAGCCCAGAAAACCACAGTGAAAAACTTCTCAAAAGTGAACTTCTCACTTCTCAAAACCGAAGTGGAATCCTTCAAGGCCCCAGGGCCAGTGGAAACTACAGCCCAAACTGCAGAATCCTACATAAATGCATTCTACGGACATCTCCAGGAATGCATGGATCATGCTATCCCAAACAAAACCAAGACCCAATCATCCAAAAGCAGGCGTCCAGTCTGGTGGACCCCTGCCATAAATAAACTGTACAACAGAAGGAGGAAGCTACTACATGATAGAGCAAAATCCCTAATAGGGAAGGCATCTCTGATCAGTACTAGCAAAAAATTATGATCCCTCATAAAATCCACCAAGGCCAGCTTCGGGAGAAAAATTGCACAGGACATCAAAGACAATCATAAAGCTTTTTTCAGTTATGTTAGAAACCTGGGATGCAACTCCCAGACTTGTTCCGAGTTGATTCTAAATGACAAAAAATACACTGAACCCACAGACATCGCCAATATCCTGGCAGACAGGTTCAGTGCAAACTTCTCCACCCCCTCCCCCCCAAAAGAGCAAGTATCTATCCCAGCAGAGGGCTGCCTCCCAAACATCTCAGATGCTCAGGTGAAGGCTGCCCTCTCCAAAGCAAAAAACACTGCTTCCATGGGACCAGATGGCATCCCAGGTTGCGTCCTACATGAACTACAAGAGGAACTAATCCCACAAATAAAACAGCTATACAATCTCAGCCTCACTACAGGATATGTGCCCACAGAATGGCGTGCAGCAACAGTGGTCCCACTCCACAAAGGTGGAGCCTCACGGACCCTGGAAACTATCGCCCATAAGCCTGACTAGCTTAGTCTGCAAGGCTATGGAGAGGATCATCATGGAGCTCATAAACAAAGACATTGGGGACCTACAGACACTAGATCCTACCCAGTTCGGCTTTGTCAAGGGCAGATCCTGCCTTTTGAACCTGGTTGACTTCTTTGAAACAGTCACCAAAGCCATAGATGAAGGGAAGGTAGTCCACACAGCCTATCTGGACCTTGCAAAGGCATTTGACACAATACCCCACTCGGGCATCATAGATAAGCTATCCAGCTTAAATATAAACCCCTATGTCACAAGATGGGTCGCAAACTGGCTCAAAGACAGAACCCACAGAGTGAGAGTTGCTGGAGCCATGTCAGACTCGAAACCTGTCACAAGTGGCATCCCACAGGGTTCTGTCCTGGGACCACTCTTGTTTGGTATATATTTTTCCGAGGTACAGGCAAACGTGGGAGGACTATGGCTCACCAAGTTCGCAGACGACTGCAAACTGGGCGCCATAATCAACTCTCCAGCTGACACAAACATCCTTCAAAAAGGTCTCACAGAGACAGATAACTGGTGCCAGCGCCATGGTTTAAAGCTAAATGCCAAAAAATGTATAGTCATACCCTAATGTGCCCACAAATTACCACATAGGTGGAAACCCATTAAGTACAGAGAAAGTTATTAGGGACCTGGGGACCCAAGTTGATAGCAATCTCTCCTTTGAAAACCACATTGCCAAAGTGGTTAGAAAGACCTTCTACATAGCCCACCTCATCACGAAGGGTTTCACATCTAGATCAAGAGAGGTAATCATGCCCCTTTAGTCATCCCTCATCAGGCCCATCATGGAATACAATGCCCTTTTGGGATGTACCTTACCCGACATCTGCAGCAATTAGAAAGACCCCAAAAGTATCTCACCAAGAGGATCAAAGGTCTCAAACAGATGCCATATGCTGCTCGGTTAAAAAAACTCCAGCTCTACTCAGTTGCATACCGCCTACTTCGAGGCAATCAATGCCTGACATACAAAGCTATGTCAAATCCAGAATTAATGGACATGCTCCACCTCAGTAAATCTAAATCCCTTAGAGCCACACGCTCGAGGGACTTGAACCTCAGCACAGAAATAAATAACTCAGAGGCTCCCTTCGCTCTGGAATAGAATTCCAGTTCATGTGAGGCAGAGCACATCACTGAATCTCTTCAAGAAGAATCTCGATAAGTGGATGGAGGATCGTAGGTTTGTCCCAGGGATTACTCACGTGTCACTATTAGACAGAGGCACAGTAAACTAAACCTTAAAAAGGGCACAGTATTCTCAAATCAAGGGGTGACGTAAGCCATACAGAATTGGGCTAGGCTTATAATTGCCCTAGGGCAGATAGCCTAGTATGAACCTATGAACCTATGAACCTATAAGAGCATAGATTCTAGGTTCTTAATGTAATTGCATCTCTCACAAATTGTTTTCCTAGGTGGTAGTAGTACAAGGTTGTCCACGTACATGAGGCTGTCTCTACACTATCTCAGCATATCCATATCAACCAGACTGGCAGGAGAAACCATAGGAAATTATCCATCCATATTTGTCAGAATCTGAGGGAGAGAGGCCAGAGAGAGTTAAGGGGGAAAAGGGTGGAAGGTCAAGAGGAGTAAGACTATGTGATCACACAAGTGTTACCAAGGCAAAATTTGTAGCTGGAATACCTCACAATGGGTTGAAAACAGTACAGCTGTGGTGTATGAAGTACAAACAAGCCCAAACCAGCTCAAACATGGGGCTTACATACCACTGTTTGTCTTTTCGGCTTTTCCCGATTAGGGGTCGCCACAGCGGAACTCCAGTCCGCTAATGATTGGCTGTAGATTTTTTATGGTGCCGAGTTTCCAGCCCAACGCCCAACCTTCAGTGAAGGCACGCCCATTCATGCATGTCTTTCGGAGGCCACTCAACTGCGGGGAGGACATGCAGACTCCACACAGAAGGCACTCCAGCCATGAATCAAACAGGACAACCTCTTGCTGTGAGGCAACAACGCTACTGCTGTACCACAAAAAATAGAATATTCTAGTAACATAGAAATCTTGCCTCTTTGCCTGGAAATGTGTTAAAGATGAAGAAATACACTGTTGGGATACAGCTGTATCAAAGGGAAAAATTGTTGAAATTATCTTTCCGGCTGTGGCGCACAATTATGTGTCAGTCCATGGTGCTGGGCAATGAACAAACAAGCAGAAACCCACCCAAGGGTTTGAGATTAAATACCAGAAGGTTAAAACCTAAAACAACTTAAAAAAACAATGAGGCGCTTACTCCAAGCCCTAGACCAGGGAACAATCAGCACAGTCCTCTCACTAGAGTGCAGAAGGGCCCTTTCTAATCCAAGATGGCTTGGAAAATATGCTCAGAACAAACAGCCAGGCCCAGAAACAGCAACTCTGAATCTGGGCTATGCTACAGCTACTAGCTACACTATTGTAGGCAGAAAACAGTACAGAAATGTTTACCACAGTAGAACAGCAGCAGTGAGATACTAAATAAAAGTTTAAAAAAAAAAAGCAAGGAGACTCTAAACAATGTTTTCAACTACAAATAAATCAGTTGTATGATACACTTAGGGTTGCCAGCTGTCCAGTCTTTGACCGGACTGTCCGGTTTTCTGACAAATTGTCCAGTTACAAATTTCATTCAAAACCGGACATGTGAAGTCCGGGTTTTGTGCGCTGCCACAGTCTCAAGCGTTTCTCCCCTGTCATCTTTATGCTCTCTCTCTCTCTCTCTCTCTCTCTCTCTCCTCCTTATTGCCTGTGGTCCTGGTGTGCTTTTTGACTATAATTAAAGCCTTTACCAGACTTCATACTGTTCGGAAATAAGGGACACTGTCCGGAAAATGGCGACTGCCGTTTCTTGTCCAGAAAAAATAAAATCTTTTCATTTATTTAAACAAAATACTTTTTTTAAGGGTGTTCTACTTTAAGTCTGGCCTTTGCATCTGGTCACATTCTCAGACGCAGAAGAAGCCAAAATTGTTTACATGACGTCTTCATTTCCCGTGTGGTGAAATTTGAATTCCAGTCTCCAGAAGACGTTTGGAGTTTGGACTTCGCAGCGGACCACAACAATGAATGGTTGGACAAAATCAGAGAGGTAGGTGTGTGTGTGAGGCTGCCGCTGCTATGAAAAGGAGAGCAACTGAGTCATTCTACAAGAAAGTGCGATGTTAGTTGTTGTGTACCAGTACGGAGTATTCTTTTTGAGAAAAGCATAACAGTTAGTAGTTGCAGGAGTCCCAGACCCGGTGTAAAGGCAGATTCATCTAATTAGTCCTATAATAAGCCAACTGCTTGCTCTGTTACCTTTGTATATAGCATTTTTATTTCTGCATATATCTGACTGCATTTTTGTTGATCTTTAATGTGGTAAACTGCTGCCCAGTCTCTAATGTTGCTGTTTATATTATGTTTAAAGTAACGCTTATTCACTGTGCATTTTACAAGTGATATTTGATCTGTCTGATATTATTGCTCAATTGGAATGTATTCTGAACTGCATTTGAATTATATAGCTACTGTATTGTTTCTGATTTTAATTTTGAATTACATCTTTTTCTGAGCAGCTATTGTGTTTTATGTATTATCCTGCCTAATATCTTCAGACTCTGACACACTAACAGGCTTGTAATTCAGCTATCTGCTGCCTTCTTTTTTACTGGCCTTTTCTTTTCATTCTTTTACCCTTTTTCTAAACCTTCTCCATCTACTGCTTTCTATAATGGATGTCCTCCCCTTGTATTCTCTAACCTATCACATTCATTTCTATACTGCTCTTACTATTGTATTTGATATATTTATTTACAGGAGCAAATCTGAAACATAATTAACTTAAGGGGAAAGTTTTTTTTTATAATCTGATCAAGCAGAGCAGAGGCCAGGAAACATTGTATGGTATGTTTCTTGTACAGTCTCATTGTATTGCATTGCATTTCCGGAATTCTGGTTTACACAAAGCTTCAGGGCTAATTTCTTCCATAACAAGTACGTTTGATGTCACAAAATGGGCGGAGCATGGATGGGAGAGGGGTGGGAATGGGTGGAGTTATGGGTGATGCAAGAGGCGTGACCTTAGTCCGGTTTTAGCCACAAAGAAAGCTGGCAACCCTAGATACACTTCTTGGCAGGAAAATCAGAACAAACAAACATATGCTGAACAATTTGATAACATTTCCAGTTAACACCTTTCAAACAGTGAAAATGGCTAAAAAAGCTTTACAAACAGTGAAAACAGTAACTAAAATGATTTAACAGGCCCAGTAAGGCAGAAAGTTGCAGTACAACAATGCAGTTTGTTTATAATAGAATGCAGTAAAAAAGGTTGGCAGCAGACAATAAAGAGTGCAGACAAATGGTAAGAATAAGCAATAAATATAAAAATAAGTAAGAAAACAGGCACCTTATGTTTTTTAGTAAGGTCAGAAGCCTCTAGTCATCTGAAATCTCAGCAGAGAGTTGTGGCTATGCCCCTCCTCCGTTCAGCTCAGTATGAACAAGCAGAAATCCACTCAAGGGGAGCAGAAGACTGTGAGTTTTATTCCTATACCAGGAAGATGAAATGCTGACACTGCAGTGCAGGATGGGGTATGGTGTATAAAGTTTATATGCTTATGTAGATATTTTGTCTTTAAAAAGCACAAATAGATCAATCAGACTTTAGTCTACAATGCCAGGCTACGGATAACAATACAAGAATGTTGCCTTCTGATGCAAAAGCTAAAATTCGATTATTTTGTAATCATCAGGTAAATAGTCATGTGGTCAAAACAGGACTCTCATACACCTTTCAGAAATAATTTCAGTTACTTAATTTAAACTCCTTATGATTTATGTTGACATTCACTGTGTCTAACATTTGTATTATTTTCCAATGAGCTGCTATTAAACAGTCATGTTTTCATGTGCTTTGTGTTACTTGTGTCTTAGCTCCAGGGAAGAAAATAATATTTCGGTTTAGGATCATAGCAGGTTACTAGGCTAATGGCCCTGGGGCCCTTACAAGCCTAGCCACAAGTTTATCCCCAAAAAGAAACCGCAGTCAAAACCTGTCGCCCCTGTCAATGAAGAAATTAAGGGCACAGGTGGAACCCCTGGGACAAATTTGTGGTTTTCCATCCACTCATCAAGGGTGCCCTTAAAGAGGGTCAGCAATGTACTCTTTTTGACATGTATGGTAAGTCTATTCAAGAGACAGGGCAGCCTCTGGGAGACAAACCTTTCTTTCCAGCAGGTTTTGTTGATGTCGCATATTAGATTCAGGCCTTTTAAGTGGGTAAATGAGTGAGGAGTGAGACTTACAGATATGGAGCATCTCTAGTAGGGCAGGGTCTGAGATTGCCTTGTAGACGAGAGACAGATCATCTCTGAGCAATCTGTATGAAGTAGAATGACAGTGATTTTAGCCTGTCCACACAGGATAGGTGTTGGAGGCCATGGATTCTCTTTGTGGGTATTATACTCAATTATTGGTCTAAAGAAGGAGGAGTTTAGAGAGGTAATAACCTCCTTTTTTTGGATGCAATCCCTTTACTTATGAGATGAACCAAATAAAAGGCTTTTCTGACCATTGCCACTACATGATGGTCGAAAGTGAGATTGTTGTCAACCTGAGTACCCAGGTCTCTCATGACAGGTTGTGTTTAGGGGGCTTACCGTTGATGTAGTAATCAGAAAGAGATATGTTTTTGCCAAATGGTATGATGATACATTTTTTTTTGCATTTACCTTGAGGCCATGACTTTGGCACCAGCCATTAGTTGCTGTGAGACTCTATTGCAGTACGTTAACATCATTTGGGGAGTCAGTGACAGCTCCCAACTTACAGTCATCCACAAATGTGGTCAGCCACAGGCCTTTTGTCTTTGCCTGAACCTCTGAGAAGTAGATGCCCAGAACATATCCCTGGGAATTCCACTAGTGACAGGTCTACTATCACATGAAGAGGTGCCACTTTTGACCTTGCTGGTCCTGTCCATGAGTCAGTTGAACGCCCACCTGATAAGATAGGGATTAACGCCAAGTTGTGTTAGCTTTTTGATATTGCCTGACTGGGGGCTTGTGTCCAAGGCCTTGACCAAGTCAAGATAAGCTGTATGTACTGACAAGATCTGCCCTTGATGAATCTGAACTGGGTGTGGTCAAGTGCTTGGAGATTGCCTATGTCCTTGTTTATGAGATCCATAACAATATACTCCCTGGCTTTACAGATCAGAATTGTCAAGCTAATGGGGTGAGTTTCCAGTGTCAGTAGTGGCACCACCATTGTGCAAGAGGATGACAATGGCAGTTCTCCACTCTGCTGGAATGAAACCTGTAATTAGGCTGCAGTTGAACAGCCTGCTCAATGGCAAAGTCTGTTCTTGCTGGAGATGGTGCAGAATAGCCTGGGATACTATCAGGTCCCATGGAAGCTGTGTTTTTTGCATTGGATATGGCCTTTAACACTTGATCTATGGAGATGTGAGGTGTGGGTCAAGTATTGGGGATGTCAAAAGGGCTTTTGGGGGTAAAGGGGGATGAAGTTTGCCAGAAGATCGGCTAAATCAACAGGATCAGTGTAAGTGATACTGTTGAGCAGTAATTTGGAGCAATCCTGGGCTTTGCTATAGACATTCCTAATGTAACTGAAGAAGGCTTTGTGGTTTCCCTTTGTTTTGGAAGCTAGTTTTGATTCATAATTGGCTTTGGAGGTTTTCACTAGTGATCTAGTTTGCCCTTTGAGGCTAAGGAGGGAGTTTTTCCAGTTTGGAATTTGTTCGTTTTTACTCCTGGACAACAGTTTCTTCCTTTTGTTGTAAAGCCTGTTGATAGAGGATGCTCATCAAACAGGTTTGTGTTTCCTTGAGGAGCAGGTTTTAGTTCCGTTGGGTATGTCCAAGTCCATGCAGTTGTACAGGTACTTGTATACTGCATTGGCATAGTGTTCAACATTGTTGTCTGCATCCTCTAAGGGGGGCGGTAGTGTGAAGCTACAGATACCCTCCTTTAGGAGGTTCTAGTCAGCTTTCGAGAACTGTTTTTAGCTTGATTACAGCTTGGGAGGGGTTGGGTTGAGTGAGATAGAAACTTCAAATGAGACAGTCTGATGATCTGATCTCACCAGCGAAGAACATACTATGGGAATGGTGCAGTGGTCACCCATGTTGGTGACAACCAAGTCTAGAATGCTATCTCCCCTTGTGAGGGATGAGACGAGCTGGTCTAGTGCATTAGAACTGATGAAGTCAAGGAATCATTCAGCGAGTGCATTAGTGCAGGAATAGTTCACCCAGTCTATAGTGGGGTAGTTGACATCACCAAGGATCAGGGTAATAGGGTGTACCATGATGGAGTTGAGTAGATCCAGGTAACAAGAATGGGTGTCCTGAGTCATGGACAGGGGTCTATAGCTGGCTATAACTTGGATGGGTGTCTTGCCAACTGTCAGCTGAACCTGGAGTAGTTCCAGTGTGTCATGCTGGCAAAGCAGTCTGGAGGTGTGCTTGTCCTTATTGAAGATAGAGACTCCACCACCCTTAGTCTTCCAGACCTCATTTTGGGGGCAGAATGTGTGGAATGAGGTATAGCCTGGTAAGCCAGGGGTGCTCTCTGCAGCCCTGAACCAAGTTTCCGTGACCGCACAGACATGGGCATCTTTCAGTGCAAGGACAGCCTCCAGTGAATAAATTTTCAGGTTAAGGCTCCTAGCATGACCTTCAATTTGCTTTTGACAGATCTTTTATGTTGGAAGATTTATCTTTGGGACATTGCCAAAAAGAAGAAAAAAGGAACAATGGAGGAGGTGAGAGCCTTGGCGAGGATCCAGAATCCCATCGGTGACAGGTGGAGGCCATCTGTGGCATCGAGGCCTGTCAACCATGTCATCCCAGGCAGACAGATACTGGATCCCCTTGGAATGACACCAGAAACTAACTAAGCCAATTGTTGAAGTCTATTATTTTTTGTTGGTATTGTGGTATCATTCTTGGTGAAGGTAGGATGCTGTTTTTGACTAGGGTCATACATGCTGGGACACATACTCTGAGAACCCAATCAGGACTCTCTTCATATAGTCCAGGGAAGTACATCTCAAGTCATTCACACCAACATGGACAATGACAGAGTCATACTTGTACCTGTTGTGGAGAGACTTAAGTTTACATGACAAACTGTTTAATTTGCTTACAGTGTTAGCCCATTATGAAACAGCAGTGCTTTTCCTAAGTATGCTTAAATAATCAGTCATGGTAACAGTACAATCATATACTGATTTCACATGGGTTTTAGTCTTAATTAAAATTGACTGTCTGATATGCTCTAGTTAACACAGAAACATGAACATCTCATTAAACATTTTATTGTTTATTACAGCGGTTCAAAGGATTATTCCTGTAATAGTTAAGTTTTCTAAGCTATACTTGCTATCAACTTGCTGCATTAGAAATAAATTGTCATTTCTCCTTCTTTTACAGGTTTTCCATGCATGAAAGAAAACAAGACAGTAACATCTAATAACCTCACTAACAAGCAGTTGCGAAATACAAATTTGTGAAGTGTGGAACAAAAATTGGTAGGCCCTTGTTAAGCCAGGAAAACATCGTACATGAGATGAAAAAAATGTTAAGCTTTGGCACAATGCCATAACCAGCAATGAAGGGCAAAATAACATCCAAGTTTGTAAAGGCACTCACAGTTTCAAACAATGGGCGTTGGATTGGCTTCTGGACCAACTGGAGGAATACCTTCTCCATCTGGAGAGAGCACCACTACAAAAGGTGAGCTCTTTGGGGAAAATTCTAGTGGTAGAAAACACACATTGATCTAATAGGTGAGTTAGTGGAAAGCATTACTGAGAATGAGGAAGAAGTACCCAGAACTACATCATGGATATGCTGACACTGAGTAACAAGCTAACAGCGATGTATCAACACTAAAGAAAAAACACTGGAAGTAATATGATCAAGTCAGAAATCCTTCAAAAGTGCTAGTCACTACAGCAAGTGGACATCCATTTACTCACTGACACCTGCCTAATGACACTAAGCAGAGTGACAGAGTGAAAATAAGCACTAAGGACAACAGCAGGCTGGAGGGCGAACGGAAGTGTTACACAGGTGCTGATGCTATTATGGTCAGTCTCTTAAAATGACAATAAGTTGAAAATTCTGAAACAGTAATGAAGTGTATGAGTGTGGAAAGTGACCAACCATATTACACAAGTGGATATGGGCTTTCAGGAGTGAACATTAGAAGGTGAAATTATTCAAGCAGTGGTAACAGTCATTAGCCCTGATCTAACCCTGCATGATTTGCTAGAGACGAAGACTGGCTTCACCTTTTAATACTGCAAAGGATTGCTTTAAAATCACGCTATGCCTCACCTAAGTTGCCATTTCTCCCAGAGATACCAGTAAGTTTATATTTATTTATTTATTTTCAGATGTTGGCCAAAAGTTGGCATAGAAAAATGCTGTGCAGATTCAAGCATGCAAAGTACTGGCGGAGTGGTACAGTTAAAAGAAAATGGTGGCATTTACCTTGCTAAATCCACAGGCTCGTCTGGAAGCCATATGGGAAAACAGTGAATGTCAGGTTCGACTGGTATGGACTATTTAGTTTCTTAAAGTGTTACCTTTTTACAAAACTGCAGTGTTTTGCTGAACATGCTGAAGTGTTTGCTAATGGTAGCAACAGTGTCTTGTTGAAGTCCCTTTATGAGCGACTACTTAAAAATTTCTAGTTGGCAGAGGAAGGTGAACGTTTCTCTTTTGTACCTGTCCTTACAAAGTTTCAGCATGTTACTGATGTATTCACTGACAGCTACTGTGTAAGGAGTTTTCTGATTTAAAAAAAGACGTCAGTAAAAGCTGAAGGACAGTGGTTGTCAGAAACCTGGTAATCCCAAGCTGCAGTATCCTTTTTTAACACTGTTGCAGGCATTACAAAGATATAATTAAGAAGAAAATAAGATAATAGAGTATAGAAATTATATTTATAGACTTTTGAACATGTAAGCTATTCAAGTATACAACAGCTTCCCTTGTTAGCCTTAGAACTGGATAATGATCATTTAAGAAACTCATTTGGGATCATTTATCCTTACTTTAAAACTCCTACTTTCCCCATTCACTTTTTAACAACTTTATGAGGAGTACATGCTGATGCCATCACAATTGAAAACTGAGAATTCTATCATTCTCCATATTAAGATTAAGAGGGAGTATAACAGAGTTGTTTTCTACAAAAGAAAAGATCACAAACTCAGCACACTGTAAGGAGAACGAGTGATTATGCACAGTGACTTTAAGGAGAATGAGTAATTAGGCACAATTAGAAAGTCTACATGTGATATTTTTATGACCATGCATGTGCATTTAAATATGCAATATGATTTATGGCTTCAGAATTAGGATTCACAGCAGTATATTTAATACTATTTTATGAATCTCCAAAGCAATGAAAAAGTTGTAGACTCATAACCCTACCTAATTCTTACAAAAATAAGATGAAACATTTTGTAGTGATGAAACACCTCCTGCACTCCATACTCCCCGACTCTATGTATACCAGCTTTGATGACCCCTGGCCTTAAAAAACAGAAAACATCTTTATTGCCCCCCCTAGAATTCAGCAATCTTGGAATGAGAATGGAACCTAATAGTGATAAAGCAGGACATGATGCCTCGAGTGTGATAACACAGAACTCAGAGAATTTCATTGGCAAAAGCAAAGATTCTGCAACATTTCTGATAAATATAATTCTCTGCTAGTGTCATTTTGCCTCTCAGAATAAATCAAGGACAATACTCATCTGAGTGAACTAATAGAGAATTTAAATAATTTGGGGGATTGCTTAGATTAATCTTTCACTCAAAGAAGCTAAACAAACCAAGGAAGAAGACACAGTGCTATAGCATACTGCCCCAGAACAGCTCCAGCACAAGGCAACCTAGGCAGCTGTCTATGGCCTGGTGCTGGCTGGGGGTCATAAATGTAAAAAGAAAAGGAACTGTCCCCTCTTGGCTGCTCTGTTTTGACATGTGATGGCTCACATTTCTTCCCTTTCATTGGCTCAGACATACAACTAGTGTTAAAGATTTCTTGGAACCTGTCGAAGTCAAAACAAGTAGCAAAGTCTTTTTTGAAAAGCCAGTACCATTTGCCCAATGTGTGTGTGTATGTGTGTGTGTACGCACACATAGGTAGGATGTCCTGCATGAACATAACAGTATCCCTGGCATATGAGCAGGATTTTTAAGGTACACGCATCCCTTGATTTGAGTGTATGAAGATCCAAGGTTCTACAAAAATGTCTCTGATTTTCAGCAGGTCATAGTTTACCTTAAACTACTTGTGTTATCTTCAGATAAATAACTGAGGACTACAGTCAGTCAGTAATGCCGGTCTTTATAGTTTCATAGTTCTTATTGCTCAGAAAATGCATACAATGGAAAATGTCCTCCTTTATTCTATTTTTTAACCAGATAATCCCACTTTTTAGGGTTAACCCAGGAGGCACTAAGTGTCCTGCTAATAGCTATACAGTAGTCAGAGAATCAAACCCTGTACCTTAGCACCAGGATTATGCTGATTAAGAGCTTAGACCTTTAATCACCAGCACTTAATGCCAGACTTACATTAATTTCTTCATTTTCAGGTAAATCACCGAGGCTTGCAGGCAGTCAATAATGACAGTTATTAGACTTTCATAGTTCTTATTGTTCATGGAATGCATGCCTCTACAGCACCTGCCGTTGTGTTAATTTTTTAACAGAAATATCTGGTACATTCAGCTCTGAGCTGTTAACTACTTCCTGTAGTCAAAAATCAAGTTTGCTTCCTTCCACCTCCGGCTGCCTACTGTGTGCCTTTCAGTAAGTCCCTTAACCTGACAGTGCTGGGTCACTCCTGAAAAGGGACACCTTGTATAGTGGGTCTTCCTGATTAATAACTAGATAAAATAAAATATTTAAAATCTGCCCATTTTAGGCCTTTGTCCTCCCATTGCTTATTTATGTATTGTTTGATTTGTCCAGAATTCTTGAACAAAGAAGATGAAATGTAGTTTGATCTGTTACATGTACGTTCTTTGGCTAAACAGCAAAGTATTGTGAAATTCTGTCAGTGAATAATGAGAGACTTGTGATTTTCTGACCTTACAGCTTTCACAGAATGCTTGCTAATGCAAAACATGTCTGGTTCGATTCTCAGCTAGAGCGTCTTCTGTGTGGAGACTTGCGTGAATGGGCGTACCTTCGTTGAAGGTTGTGTGTCAGGGCTGGCAACTCCGCACGTAAAAATCTACTGCCAATCATTAGTGGACTGGAGTTCTGCTGTGGCAACCCCTAACCAGGAAAAGCCGAAAGAGACAAAACTATATATATATATATATATATATATATATATATATATATATATAGATAGATATATAAAACAAATATTTAAAGTTGTTCCTGAGTTTTGGCATTTGCCTTTTATTCTTGAGCTATAAAGTTGTGAAAGCATGAAAACAGAGGAGAGTTGCAGTGGGTTGCTCTATATGGTTCTAATAACAGTGAGCTAAAATACATTTCTGGGTCATTAATCTCAAGCAGATGATAGAGGTGTACAGTCATAAAAATGGTTGGAGTAGATGGCCATCTGTGTGTGCATATGCAGAGAGCATATAGGTCTCAACTGACCATGATTTTTTCTCATATCTGTGGTCTTTTCCTCAAATAATTGTGGTTTTCTGGTCAAGTGGTCTGGACTGCAGTCACTAAATAATGACAAATGTGTTCTCGGCTGGGGAGTCTTCTGTGCAGAGTCTACATTTCCTTCCATGTTCACGTGTTTTTCCTTCCACATTTCAAAGATGTGCAGTAAGTAGATCAGACATTCTAAATTAGCCATAGGTGTGACTTTGTGTGCGAGTGTGTAGTATGGAAGAACAACCATGGCAGGGCTAGCTACCTGGTGGTGTAAACCTTGGCTCTACATGATTGTCACTGTTGAAGTGAGATCTTGACCCCATGTGCACAAATGGGAAAAGGGGTTGTGGTTGGATGCATGGATGCAAGATTCAGATGGTATACACTTCAAAAATTCTTGCTAATGCAGAAAATCTGATATGATAGCAAATGTCTAACTATATAACACCAATATGTCTTTATCTCTGACTCCTGAGCTAAGAGGTTGGGAGGGCATTAGGGGTTACAGTGGGTTGTACTGTATGGTTTTCACAGTTGCTCCCAAAACATGGAAACTGACTGGCTGAAAAAAATGGACTTGCATACATTGAGTCTAAACTGGCCATTTCTTAGAACATTCCCTTTTATTCGTGGCATGTTGATCTTAGAATTGGTATATGTAAAATAAAGAGGTAGAGATGGGCTTTCCCCCTGCAAAAACATGTTTAAAAGTGAGGAGCAATGTTTAATATTCACTTTTTTTCCTACATTTTTACTTTTTTTTTAAGATGTTTGCATTCAATTTTACAAATGCTGAAATACATCTCTGTGTCATTATTCATGTATCTGTTCATTGATTTGGTTGCAAGCAAATATCTGAGGTCTATGCAGACATACAAGGGGATGTAACTAATGGTCGTGTGTGTGTGTGTGTGTGTGTGTGTGTGTGTGTGTGTGTGTGTGTGTGTGTGTGTGTGTGTATACATACCTGGCTTCTGCATCCCATAGTAGGTATGGTGTAAAGAAAGGAATCACATGTAATAAACAGCAGCAGCATTACATGATCCATGTTCCTTCGGTAAGATCCTTAGTGAGTTGAGTGTTGATGGTGTGTTTATTTGCCTGTAATTAACCGGACAGCATGGGGTCTACAAGCTTAATGTTAACATTTTAACTATGAATACATTTTTAATTTAGCTTGTATTTTGCAGGGATATGAGTATGAAATGCACTGTATTGGGCTACAACAGTTTCTCTGGCAAATACTGCAGATGAGTAAGACTATGAGCTGTTGGTGAGCTACTTCCTGTAGTGCAATGGTTTGATTCCCACACCTTCATTTATCTCATGTGTGACTGTGACCAAGTTACTTCACCATACAGCTCTCCTGGACTGCCTCTGAAAAAGGACACTTGTGTACATTGGGCTATCCCAAGCTGTTAACAAATGCATCACGCATGCATCACACATTTGTCTTTTGAATTCCTGCACCCTTCACTTAACTACTAATCACTTCTTCATTATATGCTGTTTGACTATTATTCACAGCACATCTTTTGTAGCTTAATGTGATGCCATATGCAATTCCAATAAATGTGAATTCAAGGTAAGAGAAGTTTATTCTGCTCATGCTAAGTCTGTTTTCAATGTGAGGGTATTTTGTTTTTTTTTTAGCAATTGGCTGTGTGTTGTTCCTGTAAAGTTTGACAAACATTTTAAATCAAAGCCAAATCTCTATGATCATTGTGAAAGTGAAGAGGAAAATGGTATACAGACGGACAGGATTGAACATATTTTGTGGTAAGCCAAGTAATAGGATACGTTACAGCTTGGGGGCCAGTTGATTACCCTACCTAGGGTACAGTTTGACCCATGATCTAGCCCTCTCGTTTCTTCACCATGTAGTGACCATAATGAGGAAATCTTATATATTTCAATTATTCACCAAGGGAATTTCTTCCAAAACCGAGGAAGTTATTGTTCTCCTGTACTCTGCTCAGTTTAGACCCATTACAGAATATGATGCACCCTTTGCCACATATATCCTAGACACATCCAAAAATTCAAAGGTTGCAGAGGTTCCTAGAAAAATAATCCTATGCCTTAAACATCTTAGCTCTAAGGAAAGAATAGAGTCACGCTCCCTGTACAAATGTTATGCACTCAGGAAGGGAGGCCTATGGCCTGCTTTCAGATACAATTATTAGAGATTCCCTTTTTCTCAATGTGTCAGACAGTACAGCCAACACTGGGACAACACATCTGAATCTACACCAGGGAATATACACAACTAATTGAAGATTAAAAGCGAAGACCAATGTTCCATAATTGCTATTCTCTTGTACTTTTGGCCTTTGTTTTGGTGTGTTGGCATTTAGAATTACCAATGCTGAAATATATCTGTAGGTTATTATTTAAAAAATAAATAAATAAATATTTTAAATGGAGACCTCTCTAAACCTACATCAATGTGGACACTTTCTGAATCCTATTATGTTCAGGAATCAGAACTAGTGAAGAGATAGGCTCATTACCTAGCACCTCTCCTTGCTCTGAAATAGACTTCCCTTGCATTTCAAGCAACGTGATACCCTGTCTACCTTTAGACATTTTGATGAGTACCATAAAATACACATTGGGACTAACAGGCCTTGCCTTCTTTGAAACAGTCTGTAAAGCCTAAAGGTGGTTACTGGCAAGGCACACATGACCTCTAGTTGTAATAGCTTTGTATTTCCTATTACTACTATCCAGTGCCTTCTAGTCTAATAAATCTGTTACTTCTTCAGAAGAGAAAACCTAGGCAAGTAAGACCTGCCTGGTTCCTGAATGTACTACTTTCCTTGGTATACATCCCCTCTGAAACTACATCACTGTGGACAATTCCTGAATCCTATTATGCCGAAGAATCGGAACTAAAATCTTCTCAAGAAGCAAACTGAAAGGTGGAAATAGTTCCCTGAGTGAGATGTGTCATGGGTCTCTATGCTGCTATATGATGTTGTTTGGAACAGAGTGGCCCTCACTATACATGAAACAATCAGTCTACAGAACAGTCCTTTTCTTGTACTTGAGGACAGGAGTGTTGACTTACCTGGTACTGACACTGGACAGGAGTGAGTCAAAGTAAACACTACTATCAGCATGAGGCCTGAAATTACTTAACATTTGGCCTCATATTTTGACACAAGGCTATACTCCTATTTCAGGCTCTAAAAGTCAAATTTGGTGTAACAGAGATAGACTTGTTGGTATAGACATAGTCATTTTTTCCATTTGATTCTTTCCCTGTTTCCAGTCCCATCAACTGCAAATGAAATGTGGTTTTAATTACCCCAAACAGTTTGAAAAAATAGCATATCGTCAGAGTTGTTTATACTTTTCAGAGATGCTGTGGTATCTTTATCATTAAAATGAAGAGGCTACAGACCTGCAGGTAGAAAAAAGATGCTTTTTTTGTGGTTGCTTTACAGTCTGTGACATCCACAAAACTGTATTTTGTTTTATATAGCTGCATCTAAACTTTCCTTTCAGATCCTAGAAAAAATATTACTTAAGTCTTTAGAGGTGGAAATGTATGAAAGTGGCCAAAGGGGCCTAAGTGAGTGAGTATTCATTTTGCTGCCCCATTTAGAATTTTATGTTATGACCACCAGCATGTAAGTTTTTATCTGGGATGAGAAAGTATGTATGGTTTTCACAATTATGTTATTAGGTGTCCCAGTGTCAGATGTTTTCCTTTCTCTCAGTGTTCTTTATTCAGGAAATTACTCAATCAAGCAAAAAATGTGACACAAAATACTAATCCCACAGATACAGAGTGTATAGTCAAAACTGCATACAGGGTTGTTATTAAAAAAGGAAGGTCCATAACTAAAGAAAAGAAAAAAATGTATGTGGACTAAAGTGGGCTTACTCCAAGACTTGATGGTCTAGACAGGCTTGAAAGGTTATACATTGATGAAACCTTGCCTTTACTAGGCCTGCGTACAAAAATGTTTTTTAGCAGAAATAAATGCATACTTTTTATTTTGTCTGAATTATACCGACGTGTGATAGGTGACTATTGTGATATACCATTTCCCTCGAACAAACCAAGTACCCTTTCTTTTCTCCCTCTCCTGTGTTGTTTAGACATTAAAAGAATCTTCTAAAACTACCTATTGATATGGGCTATTCATGTAAAACAAGCACTCAGTAGGATAATGGCTACTGTTATGTAGACAGATGCGTATTCTTACTCTACTTATTAGTTACTCAAATTACATCCAGACAGATCTACAACCAGATGAAAGCAACTGATCAAAACTTCAAACTGATGATAAAGTGCTACCTGCACCCCTGTGCAGGAACTTTGTCGCCCCTCCTTCATTTTACTTAATATACTAACACATACCTCTCAACTGTACAGATTTTCACAAAATGTCCAGATTTTTGCCTTATATGTTTGGTCTGTTATTCATAAAATTGTGGCTGTCTGGCAAATTAGTGACAAATCATTAAAGACTGAAGTTAGAAAACAATGATAGACATTTGAGTTTTAGACTTCATACCCTTCAGAAACTTCATGCTAATGCAACACCTGTTATTCTATCAACTTTCTAAGTTTGTAAGATCAATATTTAAACATTGTCCATATCTGTACTACTTTTTTATGGCTTTGTCCAGATGTCTTACTCTAAGAGGTTGAGAGGTATACACAATGACTGACTACCATGGAGAAAAGAACCCCCCCCCCGCCACACACACACACACCACCAGCACCACTAAAACAATGAAGAACAGCTAGCAATGTAACAGAAATAGTTTCATTAATGTTTTTTCTTGTCAGAAAATGTAATTAACAAGTTGCAGCTTATCTAAATGTGATTGATGGGTGCCAACCTCATCCACTCTACATTTGACCAATGGGTAGGGAAGCTGATTTTCTAATTATCTCTTAAAGAAAGTTGAACTGCCATAGGTTGATGTTTATATTGTGAGCTTTCATTACAATCAGATAAAATAACTTTATAGTCTTCCATTTAACAGGGTCTGTGTTCAGTGAATCATAGCAAAGAAAAAATGAACATGTTTTTCTTCTCATGTTGCTTTTTGTATTTCACTGAAATTTTCCCTTTAAAATGATTTGCAATGTTTAATAGTATATTACTAATACAGTGATATGGTGATAGTTTGTAATTGCCTAAAAGGAAGGCATTGCAATTTTCACAACTGTAGACCATACCTCTTAAGTATCCAGATTTTCACAGAATGTACTAATTTTTGCCTCATATTTTTGACCTGTTCCTCATAATTTTTTTTGTCAAACAGCTGAGGATTGAAGTCAGTAAATAATGACATTCATTTGAGTTTCAGACCTCTTATCCTTCCAAAAAAATGCTTGTTAACACAAATCCTGTTATTGTAGTAGCTATCTAAATTTACAAGAGCAATATTTAAAATCTGCCACTGCCTTTATACATTTGTCCCCCTATTATTGTAGGCCTTGTCCAGATTTCTTGCTGTAAGAGATTGAGAGGTATGCTCTTGACTCGTTTTACAAAATTGCTGCATGCTGGAAGGTTGCACTAAAATTACTGTGTACATTATAACTCACTTCATGAAGTACTGGACTATACATGTGCCTCTTACATGCCATTCTCTTTATAGAGTTTCATCAGTGATGAGACTTAAGCCGTTGGTCCACATCAAGTTATATTTTGCCAAGGCAATACACAAATTAGTATTTGTGCATGTATGATGTCTTTTATCTAAAACTTAAATGCTTAAAATATCCATAGTCTAGGACTATGAGAACTAGAAACACATTGTACCCCACTGTTGACTTCAGAAGAATGGGACAGACAGCAGATCTACCCATAAAATAATTCCAGTTTAATTTTAAGAATCCACTACATGGTTCCGAATTACATGTTTGATTGGCGAATGTAGATACACAACCAGCTGTGATACAGCATCATAACATTTTTAAGATGATATACAAAATGCCAGCAATTAGTGTGCCAGTTTTTTTGTTTATATGACATGCTAGTTCCATGGTATTACTAGCATATGTCGTAATGTTTCAAATCAGATGATAAAACAAAGACAAACTACGATGAAAAAAGTCACAAAAGAACATTATTATTAGGTTTCAAGCACTCCTTTATCTGGGCTACAAGACTCCTAGTTGGGAAGTATTCATCTGAAATAGGTCATGGAAGAAAATAGCACAAGTACTTTTGATATGTGTGAGTAAAAGCTGTACTTTCCATTTCTGCACATACAGATATGTTTTTGCCCTACTTGCACCTGGTAGATTTTGTGCCATTCCGTGCCCTTATTTATAAAATACAACACCATCATTCTCCCTTGTCAATCTTTTTGTTTCCTTCTACTCTTAACTCATTCCCAAGGGTCACAAGGGTTGCACATGGGGACAGAAGCTTTGCAAAGCTTTGAAACAGTTGTGAGGTATAATAAAAATTACCTTTTATTTAAATTATGTCAGAATACAGAGTTTCAATAGAAAAAAATACTTGAGGCTACAAACAACACAGACAAATTGAAGACAAGTGAATTTCGTTGAAAGAGCATGCAAAATGAGCAGGACCTTGCTTGTCAGTAGAACTGTTGAAGAATTAACAGAGTACGCTTGACAACAATATGTTAAGCACAAACAATGCTCCTCCGACACAAATGGAATACAGGGAATAAGAAGCTGTCCTGAATAAAACACTGCATTTTGTTCTAGTTCAGCTGTCCTGAATAAAACACTGCATTTTGTTCTAGAAGCTGTGCTGAATAAAACACTGCATTTTGTTCTAGTTCAGCTGTCCTGAATAAAACACTGCATTTTGTTCTAGAAGCTGTGCTGAATAAAACACTGTATTTTGTTCTAGTTCAGCTGACCATTTTTCAAAAAAAAAAAAAACACTTTGTAGTTTAAACAAACTGGAATGTGTTAACACAGATGCCAGACAAAAATCTCGTGACCCAGCATTAGAGTTGTTTTGAAGTGCCACCTGTTTACTTAACTGCCACTAACATGAAGACAGACTGTTTGAAATAGTAAGTAAGCCCCTATTTGTCTTTCTAGCTCAGGTCATAATGTGTCTCAGAGAAACTAACACTGAGCCAGCTAAGCAAACTGAAACAAAAAGAAGTGTTGACATCTCTGACATTTGCTACATGATACTCCTGTGTGAGCATAGACGAGAGTGGCAGGATACACACTAACATTTTCCAAGCAAGTTTTTTTTTTATTAATAGAACCAGAGGTAAACTATTCTCAAATTGCTTAGAAATAGCATTCTGCTTTACTTGAAATAAGGCATGTATTTATAGGCAAAAATTATAAAAAAAGTAGCTGAAGTAAACAGTCAGGATGCAAAGCTTACAAGAAGCACAGCGACATGGAGACGAGCTAGAAATTGAACACTAGAAGCATCAGAAATGGCATTTAAAGAAGGCAGTAAACAGAGTGTCAATAATCAGGGGGAAAATTACTGAAGTTAATGCTTCAAAAGGCAGCTGGCCTTTTAGAAAGGAGCAAAGGTGCCAGGGAGAAGTCAAGGACTGGGCATGTTGAAGGTAATGTAGCATACCTGTCTAATACATGACCAATGCAGACACATTCAAGGGAGAAGTCAAGGACTGGGCATGTTGAAGGTAATGTAGCATACCTGTCTAATACATGACCAATGCAGACACATTCAAGGGAGAAGTCAAGGACTGGGCATGTTGAAGGTAATGTAGCACACCTGTCTAATACATGACCAATGCAGACACATTCAAGGGAGAAGTCAAGGACTGGGCATGTTGAAGGTAATGTAGCACACCTGGCTAATACATGACCATTGCAGACACATTCAAGGGAGAAGTCAAGGACTGGGCATGTTGAAGGTAATGTAGCATACCTGTCTAATACATGACCAATGCAGACACATTCAAGGGAGAAGTCAAGGACTGGGCATGTTGAAGGTAATGTAGCACACCTGGCTAATACATGACCAATGCAGACACATTCAGGGGAGAAGTCAAGGACTGGGCATGTTGAAGGTAATGTAGCACACCTGGCTAATACATGACCAATGCAGACACATTCAAGGGAGAAGTCAAGGACTGGGCATGTTGAAGGTAATGTAGCACACCTGGCTAATACATGACCAATGCAGACACATTCAGGGGAGAAGTCAAGGACTGGGCATGTTGAAGGTAATGTAGCATACCTGTCTAATACATGACCAATGCAGACACATTCAAGGGAGAAGTCAAGGACTGGGCCTGTTGAAGGTAATGTAGCACACCTGGCTAATACATGACCAATGCAGACACATTCAGGGGAGAAGTCAAGGACTGGGCATGTTGAAGGTAATGTAGCACACCTGGCTAATACATGACCAATGCAGACACATTCAGGGGAGAAGTCAAGGACTGGGCATGTTGAAGGTAATGTAGCATACCTGTCTAATACATGACCAATGCAGACACATTCATGCCATCTCATTCCAGTTGTAGACTTGCCCAGTTCATTACAAAATTTTGGAAATCTACTGAAATCCTACATGCAGTGAACTGACAAGATTAGTAGTACATATGTGATAGCTGGATAGAAAATGTCTAGTCTCACTTTAAGTAAGGAAGTCAGGTTTCTATTAATCTTCTTTACAAAAATCATGGTATTTTATTTCTTTTCCTGCTACAACAGGATTCAAAGGTAATATGAGCAAGAAAACCTCACTGATACTTACTGCTTGTGTTAATGGTAACTTGAACAAAACTCTAATCATTCCTACTATATCAGGTATAGATACAATGGGCAATAGTGGTATTTTAAACAAAACTTGAATAAATACTCTTGCAGGTGTCTAGTGACAAAATATACTTTAGATTTTTTATGTACTCATAACTTACTTATTTAATGTTCAAAGTTAGCCATTTATCAAAAGAAACAAAATCAGCTTGTACCTTCTATCAGAGCTGCCTCATGACCAAATGAGGCCCTAAGCAGGGCAATGTATCTGCCCCCCCCCCCCACAGCAGAAACCCTCAGCAACACCCCCCACCCAGCCACTTCAGTGTCCCATCCCTTGGCTATTTCTTCCTAGTCACCATAAACACTCTTCAGACCTGTCAGTGTGCAATGTTTTCTTTACTTCTGCAATAATTAGATATATTTAAAGTTTTTTGTTTCAAATTTTTGTAGCACAAACACTGATAACCAGTGGCTAAACAAAACAATACAGTGTCAGAATGAAAATAGACAGCATGAATTAAAACGGCATTGAAACCCACATTAAAAGAAAATGCATCTGGCCAGTGGCAGATTAAGTTTACCTTAGGGATGTTTTCAAACCATAGGCCCACTGCACACATTCTTAGGAACATAAAACATGCATGTGCTCTTTGATGCACCATCCTGATTGCATTAAATTATATTCCTCGTAGAACACAGAACCACTTGTTAGAGTATATTTTAAATTTGTAGGTCTTAACATTTTTCCAGTAAGCAATGAAACAAAACATTTGAACCAATAATGACAAAACTACACATTACAGAACATTTCAGTTTTCATACAAAAGGCTACTCGCACATCTGTTATTACAATCCATCAAAGATCAGTCAATAGACCCAATCTCTGCAGAAGTAAAAGTCAATTGAATAATTCCACACCAACATCAGTCAGTATACACAATGTCTGCAGATGTAAAAGTCATCTGAATAATTCCACATTAAAGAGAACTATAAACAATTAAAAGGTTGCTGCTGGCAAACAACTTTACAGTTCAATGTTTCATGTACAAATCCAGTGCCTACTGCCTTTGAAGAATAAATTGCCCATTGTTACATTTAAAATTATTGGTAAGCTGGTAATATTACAATATGGAATGGCTGTCAAACCGGCAACAGGTTCATGGTTACTAGGCATCTCATCCAAAGGTGTTTAAAATCAGGAGTGCAGCATCCTATCCACTCCATCTACATGGTGTGGAGTAGAATCTACAACCTTCTGCATCAAAGGCAAGTGTGCTATCTGTTGTGCTACTAACACTGCTTTTAAATTTGATGGCACAAACATTGATGATGGGCATTTGTTAAACAAAACAATTACACATGGAAAACAGACTTAATATGAGCAACTAAACTTTTCCCTTGAAACTCAACATTCCTTGAAAATGCACAGAAAGTCAATGCTCTCTATAAAATGCACAGAAAGTCAACATTCTATGAAAATGCAATGTGTCACAATATTATTTGAAAAAGGACAGAAACTTAAAATTGCACAGAAAATCTACATTCTTTGAAAATGCATTGGAACTCAGCATTCTTCGAAAAATGCCAAAAACTTAAAAGCCTTTGAAAATGCACTGAAACTCAACAGTCCTTGACAATACACCTGTTGATGGCAGTTTGGTAGTTGATATACAGGATTTGAGCCTGAATAAGTTAAGCAACCTGCTATCTAAATGGAGCATTACACACACACACACACACACACACACACACACACACACACACACACCTCTGACTTGTTCCATGTTCATCTCTCATACCTCAGTTCTCCATAAAAATCCTCCGCTCATTCAAACAGAACAGCAACTCTCCATAATTGAAATGTGCATGCATTCAACGTACGCACTGATGCTACTAAGGACATACACTGCATACATCCTTAAACAATAAATGTTAGTCTTGTATTAACTTCATGGCCAGTGGGGCTGCCAAGCTAGTGGGCCCTGGGTAACTGCCTAGGTCACCTAGTGCTGGATCCAGCTCTGGCTTCCATTCTGATTGTAGATGTGCTAAATAACTACATTATTTGCATAATAACTAAACTTACTGTCAACAAATTACTGCAATAAGGATCTCAATAATTAGGGGGAATGACACAAAGCCACATGAGATTCCACTTTGATGTCCACCAAACCAGGTGTGCAGTCTAGCTGCCTGACAGTTTTCTTTCAGGCAGAAAGGCAGTTCTGAAACAACAGGTCTCATACCCAGCTGGAAATTTAGCTTTATCAAGAATGGATCTTGAGTTATTACTTAATTGTTACAACAAATCAATAAAATCTACGCCACTCACCTTAGCAAGGTCTCGGAACAGAGCACATGGCCTGTGAAACTGACCAAAGCGGTTTTGTCCATTGACTTCTATGGAATCATGCTGAGTCTCAGAAACTATGCTGTTATATGCAAAATAATTAGTCCATCATTGGAGACAGGCAACATCTTTTATATGAGGGAAGGATACAAAGTAGGATTGTAGTTTGGGACTAATGTATTTATTTGTTACCCAGGTGTACTGGCACTTCTCATATTCTTTAACCCATAACCTGGGCTACCAAATCAAACAAAATATATTGAGGATATAGGAGGAAACACATGCAGTCATTGGATGAACATGCAAATGCCATATTGTGACTAGGCATAAGAAATGCATGCAGGCCACCTTTCTATAGCAGTGACAAAAGAATCTGTTTTCAAGTGACTTTACTGATGCCCTTATCTGTGCAGTGTCCTAATCTCCAAAAGGGATAATGAGTTATAAGAATAGCACTAGTTTATTCATAGAGGATAATCTCCAGGAACCATACCTTTCAACCTATTAGAGCAAAAATATGGGGGTGGGGACAAAGACCTGAAAATAGAGAATGATTTTAAATGTCGCTCCTACAATAGATTTTGTGTTACCATGCATTTTTTGAAGGATATGAAGCCAGAAACTCAAATGTCTGTTGGTATTTAGTGACATTAGTTATCAATGATTTGCAGGAAAGCCACAAATTTTATGAAGAATAGACCCAAAATATAAATCAAACTCTGGGCATCCTGTGAAATTCTGGACAGTTGGGAGGTATGTCACGGGCAAGCTTGCTTTGTTTTGGCAAAGCCTTTGCTAATTTCAGACATATTTTAAGACTGTTTCTCCCCAAAAGAAGACTGCCATTACTAAGGGTAAACATATTGAACAGAGTTCATACAGACTGTTTGATGTCAGCAACATGTCTCCAGAAGTCTTCAGGGTTCCCAAGTCTAGATTTGCACAACTTGTAGCTTAATCCTTTTCAGTGTATGGGGGGATGGGGAGGTAACAGAGCATGTCTCACTGGCATTTCCCTCTATACACCCAAATTACTTTACCTTACAAGTTCTAAAGAAAACAAAGGTATTAACAAGTGCACAACTTTTGAATTCTACAGCCTTATCAAGTGTTAGCAAGATGTTAGTGAGGAAAAGATGTTACTGTTATGCAAATCAAGTCCAGAATGATCTGTTTACAATCTGTATTGTCTGTCTTGCCAAATAATACATAGAAATGACATATCACAATCTCACAGGACATTTTTGTGCAAATTATATCATAGCATTGCTTTTTGTTACAGGCTATGCTCTACATATGTTGTTGGTAATCTCATAGCCACAGAAAAAACCCAGTCTATGCCAGAAGACCAAGAAAAAGAAAAATGTGGAACACAAAAATCATGTGGTACTGCAAAGTCTGATGGGCTGGTGCTGAAGGCACACATGGTAGAATAATTATTAATACAAGTTATTCATATGTTTCTATTTAGGACATTTTCTTTATTGTAATTATTTTCTTTATTGGTGCAAGCAAAGTGTGTGCAAGGCATATAGTTTTGACTACAACATAAAAAATTCCTTGACAGGGAGACTTGTGTATCAATAGATGCCAAAAGTGGACACAGTGGAATACTATCCCCAAAAAATGTATAAGGAAAATATCTGATATCTTGGGAAAAACGTGCCTGGTACTGCCACTGTTCTGATGGAAGACTGTCCTTGCAGATAGCATCGTGTCAAGGGCTTTGCTTGAAAAGGCTATATATTAATACAAGTTCTGTATGCCTCTCAACTGCCCCAGTTGTGGCTTAGAATCTGTCAGTGTATCTCATAAAAGTAATGATGTTATATCAAAATGCTGAGGATTATGGTTGCTAACAAATGTCAGGTATAACAGTTACAGATTTCTAAGTCATCACAAAATAGAATATGCTATCTTAGTATCTCAACTTTCCAGTTAGTAATCTAATCCATTGCAATGCTGCTGATTTGCATCAAATTTCTATAACAGCCTCATGAACAGCCAACAGCATCCACAGAGTTTACTAGGCAATTAGTGAACATAAGTAGATGGACAGACCTTTCTTCTATGACACACACACACACACACACACACACACGCACACGCACGCACGCACGCACACGCACACACACACACACTGCACCCACTCCTACAGGCAGTTTAGAGTTGCCAGTCCATCTTTGCATGCCTTTTGGATGTGGAAGACAATTTGAATACCAGGAGGGAGGGCAGGCAGATTCCACAGAAAAGGCACCCCAGATAATACCAGTACTTAAAATCTGTCCTAGGTTTGGATAAGAGCCTTTTTCTTTAATTACTTTCAGTCTAATCTAAGAATCTTGAGACTGAGAGCTATGAAACTGAGTTTGTACTGAGTGTAGTTTGTAATTAATCAAGTAATCTCACAGGGCACAGATACATTTTTTTCTAGGGCCAGCACAGCAGTAGTATCTTATTTAGTGAAGTCTAAGACTGCAAAAGGAAGTTTGTTAGCAGGTTAGCCTTAAATCTCTGCATCATATTATCAGGCAATGACCAAAAATGGCTATATTGCATTCATAAAGCCTCTTTTGCATAAGCCTTTTCTAAATCCGTGATTCTTTTTTTTTTGTCCTGTAATTATTGTGAATGAATCATGAATCTCTATGTCTAGATCACCAATGGATTTTCAAACCTATTCAAATTGCTCAGGTAAAACAATTCTTCCTGAATGCAAGTACTACATGAGACAAATGTTATCAATGAAACACATGGACATAAAAAACTTTTCTGTGTCAGTTTTATGGACAACTATATTATCTGTTGAAATGTAGTTTGAGCAATACTCTCTCGTTGAATCCATATACGTGAAAATGGCTAGAATATTAAAGTGTGTTTTGCAGGTAGGGCACCCACTGTATTTCCTACACCCCCATGATTGTACATGTAATCTAACTGTGAGATCACACAACACTGTGGGAAAGAGGAAAAACTCCCTTAACATCAGTATTTTGTAATCCACAGCAACACTGTTGAACCTGCCAAAACTTGTATTTATCTGGCTTCTAATTTAACCAGATATTCAGAAACTGTAGTAGTCTATGATTTCACTTCTTTCTCTTACTTCTGTCAGTGAAAATGTATTTGATGAAAATGTAGACAGCATTTTAGATGTGACTAACATATACTTCAACCAGTTACGGGGATTTGTTTCTTTGCATCTTGAGCTTTAATACAATGTTTAGCTATCAATGTTATTCTAAGGGGTTAGTATTTATTATTTGTTTTAACCCAAAATGGCCTGCTAGGGGCTACCATTTTAACATGATTTTGTTTTTAGCATATCCTTTATCACAAAATGCATTTCTTATTACATAATAAAGTATGATCTATGGTCCGTAATATCTTGTGATTTGTGTTTGCATTTACTTGTAGTGGAGGTGTTTGAATTGCTGGCTTCTTAGACTGCTTTGTATGACAGCATCACTGTTTTTTTTTTATTGACTTACTGTGATGTGAATCAAGACAACACTATGAGAAGGCCTTTCATGATGCAGTTAAATCTTCTTCCAGACAAAGTAGCTTGATTAAATGCTTTTGTTATGCCTTCTGATTATAATACATAGCAAATGTTCTCATCTTTCACCACAGTGTATTCCTCAGGTGTGATGTTGCTATTATTCCTCTGGCTAACCTGCTCAGCCATCTGGTACTAACAATTTACTTTTTGCAACTCTGCTTTGGCAGACTTCAGTATTTTAGCATCCATTTTGGACTAGTGACCTACATATGCAATGCACACTAAGACATATTCTTGAACCAAAATCATTTAAGATTTTAGTTTTAAAGACCTGATGGATGCATGGTGGATCATGTTGCCCTCTATGGAAAATGGATGAGTTAAGTATTAATTTGTGCTTTATTAATGTTTACCCAAATAAAGCTAACATTATACAGGAAAAAAAACACATAGATGAGTTAAATGAGAGAGGGAAGTTGTCCACCAGTTGACACAAGCTGATGAAAATCCTCAAACTCTGAAAACATGCTTTTGAGACTATAATAGAGTTTTACACTGCTAACTTGTTTGCTGTTGAGTGATACCATATTATTTCAAGGTTATTTGTATGGTTCAGTTGTTGTGTAACTAAATTCCATCTGACCAACTAAAAAGTGTCTAACCAAACCCGACTGATCTTTCTTCTGAGCCTTAGATAAATATGAAATTGAATATCACCACTGATTGCCCTTGCCAGCTCTGTAGAAAGCAAATTAAAATGTGTACATGTGTGTGTATATATGTGTATATGTACATGCATACATACACACACACACACACACACACACACACACACACACACACACACACACACACATATGTATATGCATGACAGTCTTTAAAGGTTGTGTTTCTGTGTCCCGTACCAATGTCTTTTTATTACAGATATCAAACTTCCAGTCATTTCGTCTGGAAGCACAGCAGAATGAGAGTTAAAATACAGGGATTACTTCTCATGCTGCATTAGAGTAAGCAGTCTTCGGGAATGGAACAAGAAATTTTGCCTCTTGTCATTCCTTTTTTTTATTGGCTAACTTTTATATAAAAAATGGAGATGAAATATGAAACCCGAGTGCTGCTGAAGTATTTCCCTGAATATTTGACAAGTATGCAGTTAAACTTAGAAAGGTTTCAGTTACTAAGTTGTATCCTGGTAAGTAAGCAATATGTATAAGAACAATGGAGAAATAAGTGTCTGTGTGTGTGTGTGTGTGTGTGTGTGTGTGTGTGTGTGTGTGTGTGTGTACTGTATTTACAGAGTTTGTTTCCTTAAAGTTTGTTTTACCAAAGGTGCCTGCAACATTATTCTTTCTTTGACATGCTGCTGTTTGCAATTCTGTAGACAAATATAACTATTTTACTGTTACTTGCTAATCTCTAATTAGGAGAATGGACTCTTCTTCTCAACAACGGCAATAAACTTTCTGGTTTGCAGTTGTTTGTTTGTCTTAACTATCAGAGATGAACCATTTTCACCAGTTCTTCAATAATTTCCTAGCTCTAAACCTGACTATGATAAACTATTATTTAAAATACTGACTTGGAGAATTATGATGCTAGAAATATAGTTTTACATAATTTCCTGTCAGGTCAGCTGACTCAGGACATAAAAGCGCAGATGGATGCTCTCACGTTAAAGCTTCTTCCCACCACCCACTGCATATCTGTTTTGTTCGACTTACAACTGTGAATACATAATGAATAATTTGAATAAATGCAAACCAGACTACAAGAGAAGTTTCACATTTATACTCAAACTATACATAAAGAAGTACCCCAGCCAGTTGCAATGGCATGTAACTGTTTGTGTGTTGAGGTAGTACATATGTGTTCTACAACGTTTCCCACGCTACTTAAATTGCCAAGATGATTAAGAACATGCCAAACAGTGTTGCAATATGCAACAAAACAACTGCAGTTGCTTTAATCAAATGTGATACTTTACATATAAGAAAAACTTTTGGATGTGAGTCTAATTCTACATGCAGTAGATAATAGCTACTTTGTAGACTGAAAATCAAATACCTTACTATAGATGTATATGTGTGTGTGTGTGTGTGTGTGTGTGTGTGTATGTGTGTGTGTGTGTGTGTAATACTTGTGTAATTATAGCATTTCAATTGTATTTGAAATATATTTATATTAAAATTAAACATTATTAACAGATAATAGATGTGTTAAAGATATTACCCTGAAGTTATAAATAATGTCAGATTATTCAACAATAACTGTACACTCAAGCTGTTCTTATTGAAACTTCATAGCATCATTTGCAGTGGTTTCTAAGGCCAATGTGACTTGTGCTTTGTCTAGGGTCATGATTGATTATGAAAAAAGTCTTTTATATATACTGTTACGCACACTTGTGTGTCACTGTCCCATGCAATCCCTCCTTAAAACTGGAATCACTCAACTACCTCTTGTATCTACTATGTGTTGAAAAATGTCTCATCTTTTCATTATATCCTTTGATTTATCCAAACATATAGCGTACATCTATCGGAGATGACTTTGGTTTGAAATCAATGGAAAATATGCATAGGAAAGGACTTGCATCTAGACTTTACTGCCATCACCAAACTACAACAAGCTGTTTATTCTGTAGCCTCTCCCATTAAAAAAATTTTAGAACTTTCTGTGCCTTCAATATGGTTGTACACCCGTACAGCTCCACTGTTTCCATATACTTGTCACTTTTCCCACAGTGGGGGTAAAAGTACACAGTTAAAAAGGTCTGCTATTTCATAACTGTATAAGATACTGTAGCTTAATTCTGCTCAAGAGACTTTTTCATAATTCACAAGGTTTATTTTAGCACAAAACAGTGTATTTGCAGTCACAAATATCCAGTGTGCCTTATCTAGCATTGCCTAAACATTACTGATAATGCATAAAAATCATTTTAGAACAAAATAATTTCTGATACATATGTGTTCTTTAGGTACTTGTATAATATTTTCATGTCAAGAGAAATACTGTGGTCTAATACCATAAGAGATTAGAGAGAGCCACACACACATTTAAAAGTTCTGTGGCTAACAGGAAATTTGTATTTATATACGTGTGTGGTTATATATATATCTAGGTGTGTATGTGTGTGTGGTTTTAAATATATATGTATGTGTGTGTGTGTATGGGTATATATATATATATATATATATATATATATATATATATATATATATATATATATATATATATATACATATATATGTATGTACATGTGTGTACTTTCCTACAATGAAAATTCACTTTTTAGAAATGGGAAAGTATATCCCCACTTAAGCAAAAGTGCACTTTAATGAAAGTGCACTTTCACTTAAGCTCACTAGACCGAACCTACCCCACCACAATGGACATTGAAAAATGTGCTATGTCCTCCACTGCAGTGTGATAGTCATGGACCTTAGGGTTAGGGCACGGGTCAAGGTAAGGGGATAGCCCTACTAACTATCCCCTTACTCTAACCCGTGCCCTAACCCTAAGGTCTGTGACTATCGCACCACAGTGGAGGACATAGCATAATTTGGAATGTCTTCCACTGTGGTGCGATAGTCACAGACCTTAGGTAAGGGGATAGCCCTACTAACTATCCCCTTACCCTAACCCTAAGGTCTGTGACTATCGCACCACAGTGGAGGACATAGCACAATTTGGAATGCCTTCCAGTGTCGTGCGGTAGTCACG